>NC_133284.1:19289980-19476979 GCF_005239225.2 Populus alba | reverse complement strand
GAAAAGCAGGAGACAATCAACACTCAACTTGCTCAAAGCATGACAGATTTTAAAGATGCTCTTGCAAAATTAACATCTGCTCTCAGTTTTCAAGAGAAAGGTAAGTTTCCATCCCAACCACAACAAAATCCAAAAGGGCAATACAATGCAAATGCTAGTAGTTCTGGAAGCCAACACATGGATCAAGTCAAATCAGTCATCACTCTTCGTAGTGGTAAGGTTATTGAAAAACCCATTCTTGAACCTTGTGAGAAAGATGATGAGTCTATCTCTGAGGGTAAGGAAGGGGTTGAACCTGAACATTGCAAAGA
The DNA here is from genome assembly GCF_005239225.2 of Populus alba. Lineage (NCBI taxonomy): Eukaryota > Viridiplantae > Streptophyta > Magnoliopsida > Malpighiales > Salicaceae > Populus > Populus alba. Next base: position 19,476,668 of record NC_133284.1, on the reverse strand, counting down.
GAAGGCTGATTCCTCGCCAGCACTTCCATTTCCTCATGCCATGACCAAACAAAGGAAAGTCAATCACAACCCTGAAATCTTTGAAATTTTCAAACAGGTAAGGATCAATATACCGTTGTTGGATGCTATTAAACAGGTTCCTTCCTATGCTAAATTTTTGAAAGATTTGTGCACTGTGAAGAGAAAACTGAATGTGAAAAAAAAAGCCTTTTTAGCCGAACAAGTAAGTGCCATTCTTCAAAACAATAATGCTTTGAAATATAAAGACCCTGGTTGTCCTACAATTTCTTGCTTTATTGGAGAACATAAAATTGAAAGAGCCTTACTTGATCTTGGAGCCAGTGTAAATTTACTTCCATATTCAGTCTTTCAAAGTCTCAATCTAGGTGAGTTAAAACCAACCTCTATAACTCTTTTACTTGCTGATAGATCTGTAAAACTGCCTAGAGGAATAGTTGAAGATGTGTTAGTACAAGTTGATAAATTCATTTACCCTGTAGATTTTGTTGTCTTGGATACACAACCTGTTGAAGCATGTAATTCAATTCCTGTCATTTTAGGACGTCCATTTCTTGCCACTTCTAATGCATTGATTAATTGTAGGAATGGACTGATGAAGCTATCATTTGGAAACATGACATTGGAGATGAATATTTTCAACATTTACAAGCAACCTGAAGATGATAATGATTTACAGGAAGTGGACTTTATTGAAAAATTAGTTCATGATCAATTTCAAACCACTTCCAGTGAAACTGAGATTGATGAATCTGATGATTTGCAAATGGTCTACTTTCAGGAATCAAAGGCATGCAATTGGAAAACCACAAATTGAAGAATTGCCACCACGATCAATTTGAGCCCATACCTTCAAGTGTTCAACCACCAAAACCTGAATTGAAGCCGTTACCATTTAATCTCAAATACTCATTTTTGGGAGAAAATTGAAACTTTTCCGGTAATAATCTCTTCCAAACTTAATGCACATCAAGAAGGTAAGTTATTACAGATTTTGAAAATGCACAAAAATGCATTAGGATGGACCATAGCTGACATAAAAGGAATTAGCCCTTTGATTTGCACACACAGGATTTATTTGGAGGAAAATGCTAAACCCTCTAGAGAAATGCAACGAAGGCTTAATCCTAATATGAAAGAAGTAGTGAAAAATGAAGTCATTAAACTTCTAGATAATGGAATCATTTATCCTATTTCTGACAGCAAATGGGTAAGTCCTACCCAAGTTGTACCCAAAAAGTCTGGAGTCACTGTGATAACGAATGAGAAAAATGAGTTAATTCCAACTAGGACTGTTACTGGTTGGCGCATGTGCATTGACTATAGGAAACTTAATTCAATGACTAGAAAAGATCATTTTCCTTTACCTTTTATGGATCAAATCCTAGAAAGAGTTGCAGGTCATGAATTTTATTGTTTCCTAGATGGCTATTCAGGTTACAATCAAATTGAAATTGCATTGGAAGATCAAGAGAAGACTACTTTCACATGTCCATTTGGTACTTTTGCATATCGAAGGATGCCTTTTGGATTATGTAATGCACCAGCCACGTTTCAAAGATGCATGCTTAGCATATTCAGTGATATGGTTGAACGTTTTCTTGAAATTTTTATGGATGATTTTTCTGTTTTTGGTGATTCATTTGATGATTGTTTGACTAACTTAGAAAAGGTTTTGAGCAGGTGTGAAGAGAAGAATCTTGTATTGAATTGGGAAAAATGTCACTTTATGGTAACAAACGGCATTGTACTTGGTCACATTGTTTCATCGAAAGGAATTGAGGTTGACAAATCTAAAATCGAGTTAATTGCCAACTTACCAACACCAAAATCTGTTAAAGATGTTAGATCATTCTTAGGACATGCTGGTTTTTACAGAAGGTTTATCAAAGATTTTAGTGTAATATCTAAGCCCTTGAGTAACCTTCTAACAAAGGATAATATTTTTGAATGGACTGAACATTGTGAAGAAGCCTTTGTTAAACTTAAAAACTTGCTTACTTCTGCTCCTGTCATTCAACCTCCTGATTGGTCATTACCTTTTGAAATAATGTGTGACGCTAGTGATTATGCCGTGGGTGCTGTCTTGGGACAAAGAAAAGATAAGAAACCTTATGTGATTTACTATGCAAGTAAAACTTTAAATAGTGCTCAAATGAATTACACCACCACTGAAAAAGAATTACTTGCAGTAGTATTTACTTGTGATAAATTCAGATCTTATCTTGTTGGCTCACCTGTTGTTGTTTTTAGTGATCATGCAGCATTGAAATATCTTCTTTCTAAGAAAGATTCTAAGGCTAGATTGGTGCGGTGGATTTTGTTACTTCAAGAATTTGATATCACAATCAAAGACAAGAAAGGCACTGAAAATGTTGTTGCAGATCATTTGTCAAGATTAACAACAGATTTGAAATCTGACATCACACCAATCGATGACTACTTTCCCGATGAGTCTTTATTTTCCGTTTCTACGATGCCTTGGTTTGCTAATATTGTTAATTTTCTTGTTTCAAGACAATTGCCAGCTCATTGGAGTACCCAAGACAAAAGAAAGTTCTTGAACGAAGTGAAGAACTTTTATTGGGATGACCCTTATTTATTCAAATATTGTCCTGATCAAATATTTCGAAGATGCATTCCTAACAATGAGGTAAGTAGTGTCATTAAATTTTGTCATTCTGAAGCATGTGGGGGTCATTTCTCATCAAGAAAGACAACTGCAAAAATCTTACAAAGTGGATTTTATTGGCCCACCATGTTCAAAGACTCACATGCATTCTGCAAGACTTGTGAAAATTGTCAAAAGTTGGGATCTATTTCAAAACGTCACATGATGCCTTTAAATCCTATTCTTGTCATTGAGATCTTTGACTGTTGGGTATAGATTTCATGGGTTCCATTTCCTCCATCATTTTGGTTTCGTGTACATATTAGTTGCAGTAGATTATGTTTCAAAATGGATAGAGGCAATTCCAAGTCGAAACAATGATCACAAAACAGTGATAAAGTTTTTGAAAGACAATATTTTGAGTCGATTTGGAATTCCTCGAGCCATAATAAGTGATGGTGGAACACATTTCTGCAACAAGCCATTTGCTTCTTTAATGAAGAAATATGGAATCACACACAAAGTTGCCACCCCTTATCACCCTCAGACAAGTGGACAAGTAGAGCTTACTAATAGGGAGATCAAACAGATCTTGGAGAAAACGGTGAACCCTAATCGGAAAGACTGGTCTTTAAGACTTAATGATGCACTTTGGGCTTATCGAACTGCATATAAAACATCATTAGGTATGTCACCTTATAGACTAGTCTATGGAAAACCTTGTCACTTGCCTGTGGAAATTGAACATAAAGCTTATTGGGCTATTAAAGCTTTCAATTCAAACATTGATGATGCTAGTCAGCTGCGAAAATTGCAAATAAATGAACTTGAGGAAATTAGAAATGATGCATATGACAATTCAAGAATTCATAAAGCAAGACTCAAAGAGTTTCATGACAAGAAAATACTGAGAAAAACATTCAATGTTGGTCAAAAAGTCTTGCTTTATAATTCTCGACTCCATTTATTTCCTGGAAAACTAAGATCAAGATGGAGCGGTCCTTTTATTATGAAACATGTGTATCCATATGGGGCCTGTGATATCGAGAATCCAAAGAATGGCAATGTTTTCAAGGTAAATGGGCATCGGTTGAAAGTTTATTTTGATAATTTTTCAGTTGAAAATGACTCTACTGAATTGAGTGATCCTGTATATAAAGATTGATTCTTTTTCTCACATTGTTTTGTGTTTGTTTTGGTGTATCTTTTGTTTTGCTAGTTTCTCTCACCCCGGTCAAATGGCGGATAACGGTACTCCGTGACTCTTAAGTCGGTTCTTTCAGTTTCCCATGATAACTGATATCTGTGTATATAATTGTGCAATTCTCTTTCTTCTTTCTTTGAATCTCCCATCCAATTCTCATTTAAAAATGGACAGCACTCTTGAAAAGTTGAAAAGGTATTTTCCCGCTCTGCCTCAGAATGCGATTACAAAAATTTACCGTGCTAGGTGTGAAAGATTACGGTTGTTAATGAATCATGGAATTCCTGAAGATATTCGCTGGCTAATTGAAGCAAAGGTCCGATTATCAGCTGAGTCCTCCAATTCTTTCATTTCACACATGTCTGGAACAGGTAAAAGCACTTTTGCAAAGAAACGTCGTGCAAAACGACTGAAAGTCTGTCACAGATGTGCCAGATGGACTTGTAATGCGACATGTCGTTCTTTAGGAATGGTATCTGTAAACCGTGAAGATAAAATACAATTCATTAAGGATGGCCTGAGTAAGGGGTCTTTAGATAATCTTTTGTTGACCCTTGAGACGCATCCTAGTGGAGATGTGCATCGTGTAATTCATGATTTATGGCCACAATTCCATAAAGAACATGATCGACTTAGTCTTGGGAATCTGACTAAAAAAGACCCTGTTTGCCAGTTTTTTAAGAAAACTGGATGGGAAGCGTATCCCCGACCCATAGAGGGCGTTTAAGCCGTTCTTGGACGTAAAACCAAGGGAAGATGTGAGCCACAATCACAACTACCTGTACATACATGCTTTGTCAAAATAAATAAATACAAAGAGAGAGTGTGAGACTATAGCTGGCCTACATGTAGGTGGTATGATTGCATTTTCACTTTTTCATCTATAAATTCTTCTATTCCTTCCCTTCATTTCTACTCATCCCATACATTCATCAAATATAGAAGTGTGTAGAAATGGCAGGTTCCTCAAGTCATCACATAAAAAATATTTGTGTTTTCAGTGGATCCAGCCCTAGGAAAGAAAAAGAGTTTTTAGAATCAGCAAATCATCTTGGTCAAGTACTAGCTGAGAGAAAGATTCATTTAGTGTATGGGGGCGGTAGCCTTGGGTTAATGGCTGCATTTTTGGGAGGCAGTCAAGTTTTGGGGGTTGTCCCCAAAGCTTTAGCAAATGGGGACATCATTGGAAAAACAATTGGAGAGGAACTACAGGTCCCAACAATGTCTGACCGACTGAATACCATGTTTAACCATGCTGATGCCTTCATTGCCTTACCAGGTGGTCTGGGCACATTGGAAGAGATCTTTCATATTTCATCTTGGGCCCAACTGCACATTCACCATAAACCTATAGGTTTGTTAAATGTTAATGGTTTTTATGATAAGTTGCGATCTTTCCTTGATCAAGCTGTGGAACAGGAATTTATAACATCTTCGGCACGACAAATCATAATCTCTGCTGCTACTGCTGAACAATTGATTGACCAACTACAATCTTTCATCCCTGTCATTGATCCTTGCATGAGTCGCCTAGATTAGTCAGCTAAGGAAAGCCGTAAAAAGCTTAGATTAGATTAGATTTGAGCCTTCATCTATGAAACCTTGTGTCTTTTGTGTTATTAATAGCATATTATTTTGTTTTGTTACTTCTTATATTTGTTTAAGTGTATTTCAAGTTTGTCATTGTTTGCTGTTTCAGGTGATGTCTTCTATACTCTATCTTTCTACCTTAGGACATTGAGGACAATGTCTCGTTTTGGTTGGGGGGAGAGGGTAGTAGTTTTTTTTTTTAAAAAAAAAAAAAAACTAACCAACTAACTGTTGTTGTTTTTAAAAACCATTTGGCAAAACTGTTATTACTATGATGGCAGAGTAAAGAGGAATTATTCTTGAGACGCATCGTAGTAAAAATTTTCTAATGGTTATTTGCAATATTCATAACAAGGCCTATTAGAATACTTCTTGAAATATTCAGGTTTACAAACTCTCGCATTGTTATCACTTGATTCTGCTCATATACTCATTTAACATTGATGATAATATTGATGATAATAAAAACGTAGATAAGTTTGGTTTCGTAGCCTCCTTAACCTAAGCAATTAAGCCCGAAAGGGTGTTTTAACACCTAATACCCTAAAGTCAACTGACTTGGGAGTTATTGGCCCAAAGCTTGTTACATGGGTTAAGGAGAAAAGCTTAAGGGAATCAAACATTGCACTATCTACGTATCAGTATCTGCAACCCGAGTTGTTAAGCTCGTAGGGGTGTCTCAACACCTAATGCCCTAAGACCAACTGGTCTGGGAGTCATTAGCCTAAAAACTCGTTACATGGGTTAAAGATACATTATGTTTTAAGTTGTATGTGTATATAAATAAAATTAAAAAAAAAAGAAAAAAAAAAGAGTAATAATAATAATAATCCCAACCCAAGGAAGTTCACCTTAAACATTTGAACATAATATTGTTTTCTTCAAACAAAAGCCCCATCATCTATGTTTTCATATATTGAGCACGTAAAAAGAAGGTTTATTAATATCTTGTTTAAGAAGTATGAAGCAGTAATATAAATTTAGTGAGAGTTTGTTTATCTGGATAGATTAATAGAAGTTGAATGATGAATGCCTTGCTTTGTGGAACTTGCAAATTATTTCTCTATTTTAACGCTTTAGATTACTAGGGACTAGTAATAAGCTGGTTGGGGGGGGTGATTAGTACTTAAAAGTGCATGTTTATCAAGGTTTTATATCATCATTTTGCACTTGAAGTATCAATAACTCCTTAACTAAAGCATGTTTTATAATAACAAGTTTGATACTATAAGATACCTTAATTTATGGTAAATGCTCATCTTAAATGCAGGCCTATCACATAAATAAAAGGATTGATTGATGAGTTTAAGTATTGAAAGTGAAAGGATAAAGAGATGGCCAAACTTAGAAAACAGATGCCGGTGCAGTCCAAACCGGAACAGTGCTCGGTAATTGGATCATATCTGGAGCTCTAGATCTCGGATTTAGGTCCATTTTATATGGATGGAAAGGTAAGACAAAGGCCTACAACTTTCATGAGGAGCCCAAGATCTAAGAAGGCCGTTTTGAAGTCCAAATTGAAGGAACAACGAAGAAGTCCGAAGCTGTCCTGCAGCCCAGACACTATTTAGTGTTCAGCCCATATCTTGAGTTCTAGAAGTCCAAATGACCTCATCTTTTTTTTGTTGGAAAGTTGAGACAATTTCCTAGAACATTCCTGAGGATTATGGGCAAATTATGATGTTAGCAATGACGTTTTGTTTAGACAAGAAGATAAGGATTGTCACCAAAGTCAAGATGTGGCCACCCACTCATCAATTAGTCAACAAATCAATAGTTCCAAATTTTAGCCTATAAAAGGAGGCACTTACCATGTATTAAGGCATCTTGGTTTCCAGATCAAGATCATGCTCTTGCTTTCTCTCTTTGTATTGCTTATGTTTTGCTTTCATTAATATCAAGTTTATGCACTTAATTTCCTTTTCTTTACTTAGTTAACTTCTTTCTCATTTATGTTCTTACCTTGTTCATTTATGTTTCTTTCTTTCATTATGTTTAGCTAAGTTAATTATGTCAAGGTGAAAAGGGTACACTAATGGTGTAAGAACAAGTATAATATAAACTTAACATGGACCTTAACGTTGGATACTAACATGTTTTATATTTGTTATATTTGTTATTGTTATTGTTGTTGTTGTTGTATTGTTATTTATAATTTATACAATTAACCTCTCTGTGGTTCGACCCCGGTCTTGCCGGGTTATTTATTACTTCGAAACTCCTGCACTTGGGAAAAGACATCAAGCTTTTGGTCGTGTCATTATAGGATGAAGGAAAAGGTCCCATGAAATCGATGCCCCAAACATCAAATAATTCAACTTCTAAGATATTCTGCAGTGGCATTTCATTTCGTCGAGATATATTCCCTGTATGCTGACATCTCTCCCAAGCAGTAACAAAAGCATGAGCATCTTTAAACATAGTGGGCTAATAAAAACCTGATTGCAAAACTTTGGCTGCAGTACGTTGTGTTCCAAAGTGTCCCTCATATTCAAGTGTGTGGCAGTGCTTCAATATATTTGTCATTTCCTCTTCTGGAACGCACCTTCTGATGACTTGATCTGCACAATGCCGATAGAGTATCGGCTCCTCCCAGAAGTAGTGTTTGACTTCAGAAAAAAATTTCTTCTTTTGCTGGTAAGATAAATCTGGCGGTATGATCTTACCTGCAAGAAAGTTGACATAATATGCATACCAAGGAAAGAATTTGTTAGTGGAAATTGCTAAGAGTCTTTCATCAGGAAAACATTCATTTATAACCTTGAATTTAGGCTCCAGCTGATGTGTCAATTCCAGCCTTGAAAGATGATCTGCCACCACGTTCTCAGTCCCCTTTTTATCTTTAATTTTTACATCAAATTCTTACAGTAATAGGATCCAACGAATGAGTCTAGGCTTGGCATCTTTCTTAGACACTAGGTGTCTAATTGCAGCATGATCAGTATACACCAATACTTTGTTTCCCATCAGGTAAGACCGAAACTTATCAAATGCATAGACCACAGCAAGCAACTCTTTCTCGGTTGTGGCATAATTGAGATGGGCATCGTTGAGTGTTCTGCTGGCATAGTATATGGTGTGAAACACATTATTTTTCCGTTGCCCCAGTACTGCTCCAACTACATAATCACTTGCATCACACATAAGCTCAAATGGTTTCTCCCAATCCGGTGCAATTACAATAGTAGCTGTCACTAACTTCTTTTTCAACAGCATAAAGGTTGTCTTGCATTCCTCATCAAACTGAAACTTTATGTCTTTTAGCAGCAGACTGCATAGCGGTTTGGATATTTTAGAGAAGTCTTTGATGAACCTCTTATAAAATCCCGCATGACCAAGGAAACTCCTAACCCCTTTTACTGTAGTTGGCGGCAAAAGCTTGTCTATTGCTTCAATTTTATCTCTGTCTACCTCTATTCCTTTTTCTGAAATCCGGTGCCCCAATACTATACCTTCCTTTACCATGAAGTGACATTTTTCCCAGTTCAATATCAAGTTTGTCTTTTCACAACGCTCCAAAACCAACGCCAACTTTGCAAGGCAGTCATCAAAAGAAGTTCCAAATATAGAAAAGTCATCCATGAAGATCTCAATGATTTGCTCCACCATATCTGAAAAAATAGCCATCATGCACCTCTGAAAGGTAGCTGGTGCATTACACAGCCCAAAAGGCATTCTTCTGAAAGCAAAAGTACCATAAGGGCAAGTGAAAGTGGTATTCTCTTGGTCCTTAGGTGCGATGGCTATTTGATTGTATCCTGAATAGCCATCTAGGAAACAGTAGTATTTATGCCCAGCTAACCTGTCCAGTATCTGATCAATGAATGGTAGGGGGAAGTGATCTTTGCGAGTTGCCTTGTTGAGCTTTCGATAATCCATTCAAATGCTCCATCCAGTTACCGGTCTAGTAGGTATCAAGTTGTTGTTTACATCCTTTACCACTGTCATTCCTCCTTTCTTTGGCATAACTTGAACTGGGCTCACCCATGAGCTGTCAGAGATTGGATAAATAACACCAGCATCCAACCATTTCAGAACTTCTTTTCGAACTACCTCTTTCATGGTCGGGTTAAGCCTTCTCTGATGTTCTACTGTTGGCTTGACTTCATCCTCCAACAGAATTTTATGCATGCAAATAAAGGGACTGATGCCTTTGATATCTGCCAATACCCACCCGAGAGTTGCCTTATGTTTTCTCAAAACCCTCAATAGTTTTTCTTCCTCTGTTTTGGTCAGCTTTGTAGAGACTATCACAGGATAGGTGGAAGCTTCTCCAAGATATGCATACCGAAGGTGTTCTGGTAGAGGTTGCAATTCCAAAACCAGTGCTTGTTCACTGGTTGATTTTATTTTTGGTGCTGGTTGTCCCAAATCTTCAAAGTATCTTCTGCGGTTAGGTTCAAAAGAGTCCATCCAACATGTATATTCTGCTATTTCAGCATCCTCTTCCAGTACATTATTTACCAAACATGCTTCCAACGGGTCAGTTAGAAGCTTGACTTTGTCATTAATTAAAGAGTCCACCACTTGAATGTTGAAGCAACTCTCCCTCATATCTGGCTGTTTGATGGCTTTGAACACATTGAAAATCACCTCCTCTTCATTCACCCTTAACCGCAGTTCCCCTTTCTTCACATCAATTAATGCACCTCCAGTGGCCAAGAATGGCCGGCCAAGCAAGATAGGAATCTCATTATCCTCCTCCATATCCAGTATGATGAAGTTTGCTGGAAAGATGAACTTGCCCACTTTCACCAGTACGTCTGCAATTATTCCCCTTGGATACTTCAATGACTTGCCAGCTAGCTGCAGTGTTACTGTGGTTGGCCTTGCTTCACCTAAACCAAGCTTCTTAAAAATAGATAAAGGCATGAGATTAATACTTGCACCTAAATCACATAAAGCTTTTTCAAATATAGAATTTCCAATGGAACATGGTATAGTAAAACTCCTTGGATCCTTAAGTTTAGGAGGCAGTTTCTTCTGCAAAATAGCACTGCATTCCTCAATAAGAGCGACAGTCTCATATTCCTCTAGCTTTCTTTTGTTTGAGAGGATGTCCTTCAGAAATTTCACATAGCTTGGCATTTGTTCAAGAGCATCTACAAAAGGAATGTTAATCTGTAATTTTTTAAACACATCAAGAAATTTAGAAAATTGCTTATCAAGTTTATTCTTCTTGAGACGTTGTGGAAATGGAATTCTCTGCATTATTTCTTGCATTGGTTCTGGTAGAGGATCAGATTTTTTCATATTCTGAAATGGTTTGGCCACTTGCTCCTCTTCTTCTCTTCCTGCACTCTTGTTTCCAGCAGTCTGCTCCACTTCTTTTCCACTTCTTAAAGTTATGGCCTTGCATTGCTCCTTAGGATTAATTTCAGTTGTGCTTAGTAGACTTCCTTATTATCTACTGACACGACCAAAAGCTTGATGTCTTCTCCCAAGTGCAAGAGTGTCAAAGTAATAAATAACCCGGCAAGACCGGGGTCGAACCACAGAGAGGTTTATTGTATAAATTATAAATAACAATATAACAACAATAACAAGAATAATAACAATAATAGTAATAGTAATAATAAAGAGAGCTTTGAGATGTAAAATTGATATAAGGATTAAACAATAATAAAAACAAATGTCAAGGTTAGATGATCCACTAATGGTACTTCAAACAAGTATAGCATAAACTCTTATTACTCAATTGGAAACCACACATAAAAGAGGTTCCAATCAGATTATAAATTGTTAACATGATTACATTAGTTATCTTATTCGAATAAAGCTAATACTTGTAAATGTTGGTTGTCAGGCATTCATGATTATAACTTATGTTAACAACAAATCAAGTTCCTTTCATAGCTCAGGTGTCGGTTATACCATACAGTATGGGCTATGAAAGTAACAAGTATTTGTTGTACCAAGTGTTATACAACATAAATCTAGATTAACCATTTAACAAGCAAAGTATTAAAAGTGAACAAGATAACAAATATAAAACATGTTAGTATCCAACGTTAAGGTCGATGTTAAGTTTATATTATACTTGTTCTTACACCATTAGTGTACCCTTTTCACCTTGACATAGTTAACTTAGCTAAACATAATGAAAGAAAGAAACATAAATGAACAAGATAAGAACATAAATGAGAAAGAAGTTAACTAAGTAAAGGAAAGGAAATGAAGTGCATAAAATTGATATTAATGAAAGCAAAACATAAGCAATACAAAGAGAGAAAGCAAGAGCATGATCTTGATCTGGAAACCAAGATGCCTCAATACATGGTAAGTGCCTCCTTTTATAGGCCAAAATTTGGAACTATTGATTTGTTGACTAATTGATGAGTGGGTGGCCACATCTTGACTTGGTGACAATCCTTATCTTCTTGTCTGAACAAGACGTCATTGCTAACATCATAATTTTCCCAGAATCCTTAGGAATGTTCTAGGAAATTGTCTCAGCTTTCCAAAAAAAAAACGATGAGGTCATTTGGACTTCTAGAACTCAAGATATGGGCTGAACACTAAATAGTGTCTGGGCTGCAGGACAGCTTCGGACTTCTTCATTGTTCCTATAATTTGGACTTGAAAACGGCCTTCTTAGATCTTGGTGTCCAAATGAAAGTTGTAGGCCCATGTTTTACCTTTCCATCCATATAAAATGGACCTAAATCCGAGATCTAGAGCTCCAGATATGATCCAATTACCGAGCAATGTTCCGGTTTGGACTGCACCGACATCTCTTTTCTATGTTTGGCCATCTCTTTGTCCTTTAACTTTCAATGCTTAAACTCATCAATCAATCCTTTTATTTATGTGATAGTCCTGCATTTAAAATGAGCATTTACCATAAATTAAGGTATCTTATAATATCAAACTTGTTATTATAAAACATGCTTTAGTTAAGGAGTTATTGATACTTCAAGTGCAAAATGATGATATAAAACCTTAATAAACATGCACTTTTAAGTACTAATCACACCCCCCAACCAGCTTATTACTAGTCCCTAGTAATCAAATCCTTAAAATAGAAAAATAATTTGTAAGTTCCACAAAGCAAGGCATTCATCATTCAACTTCCATTAATCTATCCAGATAAACAAACTCTCATTAAATTTATATTTCTGCTTCATACTTCTTAAACAAGATATTAATAAACCTTCTTTTTATGTGCTCAATATATGAAAACATAGATGATGGGGCTTTAGTTGGAGGAAAACAAAATTATGTTCAAATGTTTAAGGTGAACTTCCTTGGGTTGGGATTATTATTATTATTTTTTTTTTTTTGAAGTGCATAAAACTTAAAACACAATGTATCTTTAACCCATGTAACGAGTTTTCGGCTAATGACTCCCAGACCAGTTGGTCTTAGGGCATTAGGTGTTAAGACACCCCTACGAGCTTAGTAACTCGGGTTGCAGATACTGATATGTAGATAGTGCAATGTTTGATTTCCTTAAGCTTTTCTCCTTAACCCATGTAACAAGCTTTGGGCCAATAGCTCCCAAGTCAGTTGACTTTAGGGTATTAGGTGTTAAAACACCCCTTCGGGCTTAATTGCTTAGGTTAGGGAGGCTACGAAACCAAACTTATCTACGTTTTTATTATCATCAATATTGTCATTTTTTTTTTTTGCATATTATATACTATCCCTTTCCCTTAGTTGTTACCTTCAACAGAAGAACATAATTAATGTAATAATCCAATGTGCAACCCACAATCATATGTTAAAGTGTGTGTGTGAAAATGAAGGTTTAAGAATACTTGTTAAATGAGTATATAAGCAGAATCAAGTGACAATACGAGAGTTTGTAAACCTGAATATTTCAAGAAGTATTATGATAGACCTTGGTAATGATACTTACTAAGATGTGTCTCTAGAGTCAATAAAATTTCCTCCTTACTCTGCCATCCTAATAAGGATACTTACTAAGATGCGTCTCAAGAGTTAATAAAACTGACTCCATACTCTGCCATCCTAATAACAATTTTGTCAAATGGCAAAAACAGTTAGCAAGTTAGTTTTTTTTTTTTAACTATTACCCTCTCCCCCCAACCAAAACGAGACATTGTCCTCAATGTTCTAAGGTAGAAAGATAGAGTATAGAAGACATCACCTGAAACAATGAACACTGACAAACCTAAAACACACTTAAACACATATAAGAAGTATCAAACAAAATAAAACCAAAAGACACAAGGTTTCACAGATGCAGGCTCAAATCTAATCTAAGCTTTCTACGGCTTTCTTTAATTGACCAATCCAAACGACTCATGCAGGGATCAATGACAGGGATGAAAGATTGTAGTTGGTCAATCAATTGTTCAACAGTAGCAGCAGAGATTATGATTTGCCGTGCCGAAGATGTTAGAAATTCCTGTTCCACAGCTTCATCAAGGAAAGACAACAACTTATCATAAAAACCATTAACATTTAACAAACATATAGGTTTATGGTGAATGTGTAGTTGGGCCCAAGATGAAATATGAAAGATCTCTTCCAATGTGCCCAGACCACCTGGTAAGGCAATGAAGGCATCAGCATGGCTAAACATGGCGTTCAGTCGATCAGACATTATTTGGACCTGTAGTTCCTCTCCAATTGTTTTTCCAATGATATCCCCATTTGTTAAAGCTTTGGGGACAACCCCCAAAACTTAACTGCCTCCTAAAAATGCAGCCATTGACACACCTCCCATTAATCCAAGGCTGCCTCCCCCATACACTAAATGAATCTTTCTCTCAGCTAGTACCCGACCAAGATGATTTGCTGATTCTAAAAACTCTTTTTCTTTCCCAGGACTGGATCCACCGAAAACATAAATATTTCTTATATGATAACTTGAGGAACCTGCCATTTCTACACACTTCTATATTTGATGAATGGGATGAGTAGTAATGAAAGGAAGGAAGAGAAGAGTTTATAGATGAAAAATTAAAAATGCAATCATACCACCTATATGTAGGCCAGCTGTAGTTTCACACATCCTTTCTCTCTCTCTCTCTTTATTAATTATTTATTTTGAAAAAAACATGTGTATGTACAGGTAGTTGTGATTGTGGCTCACATCTTCCCTTGGTTTTACGTCCAAGAACGACTTAAACGCCCTTTATGGGTCGGGGATAGGCTTCCCATCCAGTTTTCTTAAAAACTGGCAAACAGGGTCTTTTTTAGTCAGATTCCCAAGACTAAGTCGATCATGTTCTTTATGGAATTGTGGCCATAAATCATGAATTACACGATGCACATCTCCACTAGGATGCGTCTCAAGGGTCAACAAAAGATTATCTAAAGACCTCTTACTCAGGCCATCCTTAATGAATTGTATTTTATCTTCACGGTTTACAGATACCATTCCTAAAGAACGACATGTCGCATTACAAGTCCATCTGGCACATCTGTGACAGACTTTCATTCATTTTGCACGACGTTTCTTTGCAAAAGTGCTTTTACTTATTCCAAGCATGTGTGAAATGAAAGAATTAGAGGACTCACCTGATAAGCGGACCTTTGCTTCAATTAGCCAGTGAATATCCTCAGGAATTCCATGATTCATTAACAACCTCAATCTTGCACACCTAGCACGGTAAATTTTTGTAATCGCATTTAGAGGCAGAGCGGTAAAATACCTTTTCAAGTTTTCAAGAGTGGTGTCCATTTTTGAAAGAGAATTAGAGAAGAGATTCAAAGAAGGGAGAAAGAGCAGAGAATTACACGAATATATACAGATATCAGTTACTTGGGAAACTGAAAGAACCGACTTAAGTCACGGAGTACCGTTATCCGCCATTTGACCGGGGTGAGAGAGAGACTAGCAAAACAAAAGATACACAAAAACAAAACACTAAACAATGTAAGAAAAAGAATCAATCTTTATATACAGGATCACTTAATTCAATAGAGTCATTTTCAACCGAAAAATTGTCAAAATAAACTTTCAAACGATGCCCATTTACCTTGAAAACATTGTCATTCTTTGGATTCTCGATATCACAGGCCCCATATGGATACACATGTTTCACAATAAAAGGACCGTTCCATCTTGATCTTAGTTTTCCAGGAAATAAATGGAGTCGAGAATTATAAAGCAAGACTTTCTGACCAACATTGAATGTTTTTCTCAGTATTTTCTTATCATGAAAGTCTTTGATTCTTGCTTTATGAATTCTTGAATTGTCATATGCATCATTTCTTATTTCCTCAAGCTCATTTATTTGCAATTTTCGCAGCTGACTAGCATCATCAAGGCTTGAATTGAAAGCTTTAATAGCCCAATAAGCTTTATGTTCAATTTCCATAGGCAAGTGACAAAGTTTTCCATAGACTAGTCTATAAGGTGACATACCTAATGATGTTTTATAAGCAGTTCGATAAGCTCAAAGTGCATCATTAAGTCTTAAAGACCAGTCTTTCCTATTAGGGTTCACTATTTTCACCAAGATTTGTTTGATCTCCCTATTAGCAAGCTCTACTTGTCCACTTGTCTGAGGGTGATAAGGGGTGGCAACTTTGTGTGTGATTCCATATTTCTTCATTAAAGACTCAAATGACTTATTGCAGAAATGTGTCCCACCATCACTTATCATGGCTCGAGGGATTCCAAATCGACTCAAAATATTGTCTTTCAAAAACTTTATCACTGTTTTGTGATCATTATTTCGACTTGGAATTGCCTCTATCCATTTTGACACATAATCTACTACGACTAATATGTACACGAAACCAAATGATGGAGGAAATGGACCCATGAAATCTATACCCCAACAGTAAAAGATCTCAATGAAAAGAATAGGATTTAAAGGCATCATGTGACGTTTTGAAATTGATCCCAACTTTTGACAATTTTCACAAGTCTTGCAGAATGCATGTGAGTCCTTGAACATAGTGGGCCAGTAAAATCCACTTTGTAAGATTTTTGCAGTTGTCTTTCTTGATGAGAAATGACCCCCACATGCCTCTGAATGACAAAATTTAATGACACTACTTACCTCATTGTCAGGAATGCATCTTCGAAATATTTGATCAGGACAATATTTGAATAGATAAGGGTCATCCCAATAAAAGTTCTTCACTTCGTTCAAGAACTTTCTTTTGTCTTGGGTACTCCAATGAGCTGGCAATTGTCCTGAAACAAGAAAATTAACAATATTAGCAAACTAAGGCAATGTAGAAATGAAAAGTAAAGATTCATCAGGAAAGTAGTCATCGATTGGTGTGATGTCAGATTTCGAATCTGTTGTCAATCTTGACAAATGATCTGCGACAACATTTTCGGTGCCTTTCTTGTCTTTGATTGTGATATCAAATTCTTGAAGTAACAAAATCCACCGTACCAATCTAGCCTTAGAATCTTTCTTAGAAAGAAGATATTTTAATGTTGCATGATCACTAAAAACAACAATAGGTGAGCCAACAAGATAAGACCTCAATTTATCACATGCAAATACTACTGCAAGTAATTCTTTTTCAGTGGTGATGTAATTCATTTGAGCACTATTTAAAGTTTTACTTGCATAGTAAATCACATAAGGTTTCTTATCTTTTCGTTGTCCCAAGACAGCACCCACGGCATAATCACTAGCATCAAACATTATTTCAAACGATAATGACCAATCAGGAGGTTGAATGACAGGAGCAGAAGTAAGCAAGTTTTTAAGTTTAACAAAGGCTTCTTCACAATGTTCAGTCCATTCAAAAATATTATCCTTTGATAGAAGGTTACTCAAGGGCTTAGATATTACACTAAAATCTTTGATGAACCTTCTGTAAAAACCAGCATGTCCTAAGAATGATCTAACATCCTTAACAGATTTTGGTGTTGGTAAGTTGGCAATTAACTCGATTTTAGATTTGTCAACCTCAATTCCTTTCGATGAAACAATGTGACCAAGTACAATGCCGTTTGTTACCATAAAATGACATTTTCCCCAATTCAGTACAAGATTCTTCTCTTCACACCTGCTCAAAACCTTTTCTAAGTTAGTCAAACAATCATCAAATGAATCACCAAAAACAGAAAAATCATCCATAAAAATCTCAAGAGAATGTTCAACCATATCACTGAATATGCTAAGCATGCATCTTTGAAACGTGGCTGGTGCATTACATAATCCAAAAGGCATCCTTTGATATGCAAAAGTACCAAATAGACATGTGAAAGTAGTCTTCTCTTGATCTTCCAATGCAATTTCAATTTGATTGTAACCTGAATAGCCATCCAGGAAACAATAAAATTCATGACCTGCAACTTTTTCTAGGATTTGATCCATGAAAGGCAAAGGGAAATGGTCTTTTCTAGTCATTGAATTAAGTTTCCTATAGTCAATGCACATACGCCAACCAGTAACAATCCTAGTTGGAATTAACTCATTTTTCTCATTTGTTATCACAGTTACTCCAGACTTTTTGGGTACAACTTGGGTAGGACTTACCCATTTGTTGTCAGAAATAGGATAAATGATTCCATTATCTAGAAGCTTAATGACTTCATTTTTCACTACTTCTTTCATATTAGGATTAAGCCTTCGTTGCATTTCTCTAGAGGGTTTAGCATTTTCCTCCAAATAAATCCTGTGTGTGCAGATCAAAGGGCTAATTCCTTTTATGTCAGCTATGGTCCATTCTAATGCATTTTTATGCATTTTCAGAGTTTGTAATAACTTACCTTCTTGATGTGCATTAAGTTTGGAAGAGATTATTACCGGAAAAGTTTCATTTTCTCCCAAAAATGAGTATTTGAGATTAAATGGTAATGGCTTCAATTCAGGTTTTGGTGGTTGAACACTTGAAGGTATGGACTCAATTGATCGTGGTGGCAATTCTTCAATTTGTGGTCTCCAATTGCATGCCTTTGATTCTTTCTGAAAGTAAACCATTTGCAAATCATCAGATTCATCAATCTCAGTTTCACTGGAAGTGGTTTGAAATTGATCATGAACTAATTTTTCAATAAAGTCCACTTCCTGTAAATCATTATCATCTCCAGGTTGCTTGTAAATGTTGAAAATATTCATCTCCAATGTCATGTTTCCAAATGATAGCTTCATCAGTCCATTCCTACAATTAATCAATGCATTAGAAGTGGCAAGAAATGAACGTCCTAAAATGACAGGAATTGAATTACATGCTTCAACAGGTTGTGTATCCAAGACAACAAAATCTACAGGGTAAATGAATTTATCCACTTGTACTAACACATCCTCAAGTATTCCTCTAAGCACTTTTACAGATCTATCAGCAAGTAAAAGAGTTACAGAGGTTGGTTTTAACTCACCTAGATTGAGACTTTGAAAGATTGAATATGGAAGTAAATTCACACTAGCTCCAAGATCAAGTAAGGCTCTTTCAATTTTATGTTCTCCAATAAAGCAAGAAATTGTAGGACAACCAGGATCTTTATATTTCAAAGCATTATTGTTCTGAAGAATGGCATTTACTTGTTCGGCTAAAAAAGCTTTCTTTTTCACATTCAGTTTTCTCTTTACAGTGCACAGATCTTTCAAAAATTTAGCATAGGAGGGAACCTGTTTAATAGCATCCAACAAAGGTATATTGATCCTTACCTGTTTGAAAGTCTCAAAGATTTCAGAGTTGTGATTGACTTTCCTTTGTTTGGTCATGGCATGAGAAAATGGAAGTGCTGGCGGGGAATCAGCCTTTTCTTTGCAATGTTCAGGTTCAACCCCTTCCTTACCCTCAGAGATAGACTCATCATCTTTCTCACAAGGTTCAAGAATGGGTTTTTCAATAACCTTACCACTATGAAGAGTGATGACTGATTTGACTTGATCCATGTGTTGGCTTCCAGAACTACTTGCATTGTATTGCCCCTTTGGATTTTGTTGTGGTTGAGATGGAAACTTACCTTTCTCTTGGAAACTGAGAGCAGATGTCAATTTTGCAAGAGCATCTTTAAAATTTGTCATGCTTTGAGCAAGTTGAGTGTTGATTGTCTCCTGCTTTTCAATGAATGCATGCAATGTGTCCTCAAGATTTCTTCTAGGAGGTGGAGCATAAGGAGGTGCATATCCATGAGAATTTTGGAAATTATGGTGTGCTTGAAACGGTGGCTGTGAAGTTTGTGCATTATTGCTATCACTCTTCCAACTAAAATTTGGGTGATTTCTCCAACCAGGGTTATACGTTTGTGAGTATGGGTTATGGTTGGGCCTTTGGAAACTGTTTAAAGCATGGGCTTGTTCATGGAGGCATTCCCTAAAAGAAGGCAAAGTTGGACAATCATTTGTTGAATGTTCATTGGTTTCACAGATTTGACACACAATGTCTTGAACAGATTTCAATTGACCACTCCTTTTCAATTCAAGTGCTTCGACTTTTCTAGCTAAAGATGCAAACTTAGCTTGAAGGTCATGATCTTCCCTAAGGTTGTGCATACCTCCACTAGATGTATGAGGTTGAGTTTTACTTGGTGCCTCATAAGTACCTGTGGTGTCCCAATTTTGAGCATTTTCGGCTAGCAAGTCTAGGTACTCCATTGCTTCATTAGAGTCTTTATCTTCAAAAGTTCCATTGCACATCAATTCAATCATTTGCCTATCTCTAGGTGTTAAACCTTCATAAAAATGTTAAACCAATCTCCATGTTTCAAAACCATGATGTGGGCAAGTATTAAGCAAATCTCGATACCTATCCCAACATTGGTAGAATGTTTCTCCTGGCTTTTGAGTGAAAGTGATGATTTGTCTTTTGAAAGAGTTTGTTCTGTGAGATGGAAAAAACTTCTTTAGAAATTGTTGTTGCATTTCATCCCAAGCACGAATAGATCCTGGTCTTAAATTTTGTAGCCATGTTTTAGCTTTATCTTTTAATGAAAAAACAAAAAGCTTTAATCTAATGGTGCTCATGCTACAATTTGAGTCATTATAGGTATTACAGACCTCCTCAAATTCCCTTAAATGCAAGTATGGATTTTCTAAGTCTAAGCCATGAAAAGATGGTAAAAGTTGAATAATGCCTGGCTTAAAATTAAAATGAGATGCATTAGGAGGGAAAACTATGCATGAAGGTGCACTTGTTCTTGTGGGATTCATGTGGTCTCTAAGTGTTCTCATACGGTTATTCTCATTATTCTCATTATGAAGTGATTCATTATCTTCTTCGGCCATATTTTCTGAAAATGATGAGGATACCCTACAAAGTCGACCACTTAATGTACGTGACCAAACTCTCATGCACGTGTAAGAGGAGAATAAAAGGAAGAAAAGAGAAGAAGAAGAAGAAACAAAACAAAAGAAAAGAAACAAGAGTTAGAAAAAAAAATTAAAAAGTGAAAAGAGAAAATAAAATAAATATTATAATTTATACAAGAATTTACCTCCCTGGCAACGGCGCCAAAAACTTGACACGACCAAAAGCTTGATGTCTTCTCCCAAGTGCAGGAGTGTCAAAGTAATAAATAACCCGGCAAGACCGGGGTCGAACCACAGAGAGGTTTATTGTATAAATTATAAATAACAATACAACAACAATAACAACAATAATAACAATAATAGTAATAGTAATAATAAAGAGAGCTTTGAGATGTAAAATTGATGTAAGGATTAAACAATAATAAAAACAAATGTCAAGGTTAGAGGATCCACTAATGGTACTTCAAACAAGTATAGTATAAACTCTTATTACTCAATTGGAAACCACACATAAAAGAGGTTCCAATCAGATTATAAATTGTTAACATGATTACATTAGTTATCTTATTCGAATAAAGCTAATACTTGTAAATGTTGGTTGTCAGGCATTCATGATTATAACTTATGTTAATAACAAATCAAGTTCTTTTCATAGCTCAGGTGTCGGTTATACCATACAGTATGGGCTATGAAAGTAACAAGTATTTGTTGTACCAAGTGTTATACAACATAAATCTAGATTAACCATTTAACAAGCAAAGTATTAAAAGTGAACAAGATAACAAATATAAAACATGTTAGTATCCAACGTTAAGGTCCATGTTAAGTTTATATTATACTTGTTCTTACACCATTAGTGTACCCTTTTCACCTTGACATAGTTAACTTAGCTAAACATAATGAATGAAAGAAACATAAATGAACAAGATAAGAACATAAATGAGAAAGAAGTTAACTAAGTAAAGGAAAGGAAATGAAGTGCATAAAATTGATATTAATGAAAGCAAAACATAAGCAATACAAAGAGAGAAAGCAAGAGCATGATCCTGATCTGGAAACCAAGATGCCTCAATACATGGTAAGTGCCTCCTTTTATAGGCCAAAATTTGGAACTATTGATTTGTTGACTAATTGATGAGTGGGTGGCCACATCTTGACTTGGTGACAATCCTTATCTTCTTGTCTGAACAAGACATCATTGCTAACATCATAATTTTCCCAGAATCCTTAGGAATGTTCTAGGAAATTGTCTCAGCTTTCCAACAAAAAAAAGATGAGGTCATTTGGATTTCTAGAACTCAAGATATGGGCTAAACACTAAATAGTGTCTGGGCTGCAAGACAGCTTCAGACTTCTTCGTTGTTCCTATAATTTGGACTTGAAAACGGCCTTCTTAGATCTTGGTGTCCAAATGAAAGTTGTAGGCCCATGTTTTACCTTTCTATCCATATAAAATGGACCTAAATCTGAGATCTAGAGCTCCAGATATGATCCAATTACCGAGCAATATTCTGGTTTGGACTGCACCGACATCTCTTTTCTAAGTTTGGCCATCTCTTTGTCCTTTAACTTTCAATGCTTAAACTCATCAATCAATCCTTTTATTTATGTGATAGTCCTGCATTTAAAATGAGCATTTACCATAAATTAAGGTATCTTATAATATCAAACTTGTTATTATAAAACATGCTTTAGTTAAGGAGTTATTGATACTTCAAGTGCAAAATGATGATATAAAACGTTAATAAACATGCACTTTTAAGTACTAATCATCTACCCGTGAGCATGTTGGCTAACTGACCAACCTGAACCTCTAAATTTCGAATTGAGGCTGCTTGGTTCTACAGATTGGTATTTGTTTCAGTCATGAATCTACTGGTGTTGTTTGCTAATTGTGTCATAGCTTTTTCAAGTTTTGATTTCTCTTTCATATGCTCACTTGAAGATGGCATGGCTGGATTCTTTATGATAGTTTGATTGTTCCACGAGAAATTAGGATGATTTCTCCAATCGGGATTATATGTTGCACTGTAGGGTTGTTCTGCCGGCTGTAGTTTGACACAAAATAAGCATGCTCTGCTTGAGAGAATGGGTTCCCAACCTGACACTCTTCACTTGTGTGATTTCCATGGAAAAAATCACACGTTGTATGGATGGCATTTGCTGACAGTTGAGTGGTTTGCAGTTGCTGAGTTAGTGAATGGACTTGAGCTGTTAATGCCGTGATTGCATCAATTTCATGTACCCCAACAGTCTTCTTCTGTATGCTTCTTTCATTTGGCCATTGGTAATTGTTCATAGCCATTTCTTCCAATAAGTTATAAGCATCATCCTGTGACTTACTCATAAAAGCTCCTCCTGAAGCTGCATCAATTAGTGTTCTTGTGGAGGCATTCAATCCATTGTAAAAATTCTGCACCTGCATCCACTTTGGTAGTCCATGGTGGGGGCATTGCCTGAGCAAATCCTTGTATCTCTCCCATGTCTCATACAATGGTTCACTCTCAAGTTGGGCGAAGTTAGCTATCTCAATGTGTATTTTTGCTGTCTTGGCTGGTGGAAAAAATTTAGCAAGGAATTTCTAAGCTAAATCTTCCCAGTTGATAACTGAATACAGGCATGGAGTCTAACTAGTTCTTTGCTCTATCTTGCAGAGAAAATGGAAACAGTCTGAGGCGAATGGCAATATAGGCGTTAGGATCATCACTTGGCAACCCATAAAATTGAACTGAGGTCTAAATCATCTGCAGTATTGCTGGTTTGATCTCAAAATTATTGGCCTCAATCCTTGGTTTCTTGATAACAGAACGGATTACTGTCACTTGTGGGAGAGCAAAATCTCTTAATGCCCGTGTATCTTGCTCAAGATTTTCATTGTCTGCCATGAAGCCTGAACGGTTTTGAGTCTCTTGCGTTTTCTTTCTTAATCCCCTTGTAGTTCTCTCAATCTCAGGATTATAAGGTAGCAACGGCTGGTTTTTGTTGCTTCTCATGCACTAGACAACACACCTAAAGAGCTGAAGACAAAATGCAATCAAATTAGATCAAATTTAATTTGTATTGATATTATTAGTAATTTTATTTAAAATCCCCGGCAACGACGCCAAAAACTTGTTGGTTAAATTTGCAAGTGCACAAATCGTAACAAGTAATAAAGTGATGAGTAGAGTATCATCCCATGAGGATTTGTAAAAAATTACTACTAATTACCAAAGTCTTTTAAATTATGATCTATTTGAGGAATCAAATAAGATAGTTTATGAAACAAAAATTAATGATTAAAAACAAAAAACCAATTGATTAAATATTAATGAATTCAATTGTACTAGTTCTAGGATTTCTGACTTATCGTAACTATGCCTATGTGAACTTTCTCGATTAAATTAATTACTCCTAATGTTGATAATCAGGTTTTCCTTATGTAAATATTAATCTTTCTCGAGCATCAATAAATTATTTCGACAAACAAATTTCATATATTCTACGAAAGTTCTGAACTTGTCGAAATTTATTAAGTACTGTAAAACCTGTAACAATTACAAAAGTTTTTATGGTATTTCAAACAATAGCTAAAACAATTATCACTTCTCAGTTTCAAATTGAATTCTTCATCATGCAGATGTTGGCCAAACACACGCATGCATTACACATAGAATGAAATACTTAACATCTTAATGTAATAATTCAATCGAAGAAATTGTTCACATAATCATAATAAGGTTACATAAAAAATCCCAAAATAAAAGTCTACTCCATGGTTAAATTAAAGAGAAACAAACTTGATACGATGAACATCACTCAAAAGTAGAGAATTTCTGTCGAAAAGATAGGTGTCCTCCCGGTTTTCAATAGTTTTGCCTCTGCCCCTCTTTTGTTCCCCTTGGTGCCGCCTCCTCTCTTTTTCTTTTCTATGTTGTAGGGTTTCTATATCTTCAATCCCCTGTTTTCATATCCCCTTATTTTCTTTTATATTGTGGCTTTTCTACCCCTGCAGTAATGAGGTAAGTTTCCTTTTCTGCATTGAATTCCTTCCTACTCAAACATTGCGGGCCTGATTTGAGGTAGAAAACGTGCGAATTCAAAGATCTCTATTTCTGGAGAAATTGTAGAGAATACAATTTTATTTCCAACGAAACTGATCTTGCAATTTTTGAACGTCTGAGAGTTGAGATAAGGGCCATAAACCAAAACAGTCTTTGCATTGCAGGAATTTCGGGCTGGTTCAATCCTTGTTTTTCAACTCGCTTTTTGGGCTTCGAAACAACAAAACTAAGTTATATGCCCTTCATATGTTTTTTAGACCTTCATCTCAGCTATTTGAAAATGGTGACGAACATCTGGAACTAAATTGTATAGCTTCTTTTGCAACACATAATGAATCACTCTTCAGTTTCACTGCCGGACTTTGCTTGTTCAGTAACCTAAGATCTAAAAACACATTAATTTCCCTCGAGATCAATAGTTCAAAAAGAGATTCAAAATTCTAATTGTCTTGTGCAACATACCCAAAATATTTAAAAATCAAGCATGAATAGTGGAAAATATACATGCTAAAAATTCCCTTATCAATTTGCTGGTGGGATATGAGGCATATCTGAGGCGCTTGGAAACATCAATGCAACACCTAGTAGCTTCTGTCAACTACACAAAGACAAAGCCTTCTAAATATAGAGGGAGTCAATAGTGGTCCCCTATACCAAATGACAACCCACAGGGGTCTCATGGTCCCAGCACTGGTAGAAATTTTAGTGGTGCTCAACGTGATGGATGTCGTTTTAATTATGACAGAACCAACAATTTCAATAGGAGTTATCAGCCCAAATGCCAAATCTATAACCAATTTGGTCATATTGTAAAGTCTTGTTCTCAGTTTCATCCATAGAATGTATCTGTCAATTGTGCCACAACCTTTACCGGGAAGAACAACAATTGGTTACTTGATTCGGTCGCTTCACATAATATCATGGGTGATCTTTCCAATTTATCTATTCATTCCGAATATGATGGAATTGATGAAGTAATACTCGGTGATGGTTCAGGTTTAACAGTCTCACATATTGGTTCTTTGAATTTACAGTCTACCCACTGAAACTTTACACTCCATGACACCCTCTATGTTTCAAATCTTTGCAAAAATTTAATTTTTGTTCATCACTTCACCAAACAAAATAATGTTTTTGTTGAACTTCATCCTTTTCATTTTTTTTGTGAAGGACGTGATCATAGGGGTGATTCTACTAAAAGGAGCGTGTAACAATGGCATCTACATCTTTCCAGATTCAATGGTGACGCCCCAAAAAGTTGCTAATGTGCATGAACGAACTTCCATTGATGGATGGCATAAGCTTTTTGGTCATCCTTCACTTAAAAATTGTTCATCATCTTGTTAAGAATTTTTCTCTTCCCATTTCATCGCAAAAACATTTTTCATCTTTATTTCATTCTTGTTCCATTAATAAAACACATCAACAACCCTTTCATGGCACTAGTCTTCAAAGCCATGCACCCTTTGAACTCATTTACATGGATGTGTGGGGTCCACCTAGTTATACTGGAATTGATGGTTCATGATGTTGCGGGGCGATGTCGTCTGGCGAAAGTGGAGGATTCTGTCGTGCCTCCTTATATGAGGTGGTGTGTTGGGAAGTATTTTTTATTGGATTTAATCATAAAATTATGATTAATGTCCAGGAGTCGCCACCTAGTATTATGGTCACTAAGAACTTATGGTCTGCGAGAGTTCGGGTAAAGGATTGGTTGTGCAAGGGGAAGACGCATCACCCCCAATGCACCCTACCTAAGGTAAGCTGCATTGCTATTTGATTGTTTTTCTAGGTCGGGTTTCTATTCGTTAGTCCTTTCAAAAGTTCAAGGCAGATCTTTCTTCATGAGGGAGTCTCTGCCTTATCGGTTTAAATTCTAATTGTTTTAAAGTCTAAATATTAGCATCGCATTTATTTACATCTTGTATCTTTAATACTTGAGGGTGTACTTTATCGTGTAATTTTACACCACACAAATATTAAAGTCTACATCTAGACCCTAAAAAAGAGATTTGGAATTTTTTTTGACATGTTGGCCAAATCCTAATGGATAATCATAAACCGGTTATGATATCCATTTTTGGATTTTTTTTATGAAAAATATGTTTGGAAAAACAAATTTAGGATTTGGTCGTATGCAGCAAAATATTTCTTTCTTTTTGAAAATGTTTTGAATTTATATATATATATATATATATATTAATTAATTAATTAAATATTATTTAAGCATGTGGGCTAGGCTGGCCCAAATAACTAGGCCAAGCATAGACCTAGAAAGAGATGGGCCAAACTTGCCCAAAATATTCTTTTTTTAATTCTGGGGACGGGCTGGACCCGGCCCAGCCAACTGGGTTGGGCTAGGACAGGTCCAGCCTGAAATAACTTAGTCATTAGCAGCCCAGTGACTAAGTTGCATGAGATAGTGCAACATGAATTATAATTCACATTACACTGTTCTCATGCGTCGACAGTAGAGAGGAAGAAGAGGAAGGGAGAAGCGATGCTTACCTAGCATTGAGGGAGCTGGTGGCCTGATAGGCGGCGCACGGTGTGGCTAAAGGTGGTGAGACCGGTGGCTGGCTTTGGTCGCCGGTAGAAGAAGAAGAAAAAGCACAGGCCTGATAAGGAGAAAGGAAGCTCGTGGTTGGGGCTATTGGAGTGGTTGAGGAGAGAGTTGCTACCCTGGCTGCCTTTGGGAAGGAAAAGAGCTTCTGAGCAAGGTGGTGGTTGCCGCTGCTGCCAGGGTCACAATAGCAGAGAAGAAGTTTTTTTATAGAGGAGAGAGAGAGAAGTGGTGCAACCACCACGTGTGATGGTTTGATTGCTCCTGGAGGTGGGGATGATGGTGAGAAGATGGGTGATGAAGGTGGTGGTGGCTGAAGGCCACGGAGGAGAGAGAAAGCATAGAAAGGACTGGTTGTAGGAAAAATAAGCAGGAAAGGCTTGTTTTTGGCCAACTTTAAGTTTGATTTTCTTCCTCTCCTCGAGCATGAAATCTGCTCCTATTTATAGGGGTGGGAGAGGGTAATCTTGTCTTTAGAGGGGAACAATTTTCAACCCTTGATTCGGTTGGGAAGGATCCCAACCATTGGCTCAAAGTAGACATGGTGCATTGTCAAATCTACAGCTGTAGGCTGCCTGAGGTGGCCTCTTTGGGGTGATGCCATGTCCGTTTATTTGCTAGTGAGCCATTGACGACCATACCTATACGTAAAGAGATGTCTGGTGAGTAGTTTTGTGCACGGTTTTGAAAATTTAGTGGGCGTTAGGTACATTAAATGCACCTGCAAAAGAGGTGAATGAACCATTTAAAAAGAAAATAAAATGTAGGCAATGAATAATGACCAAATGATGCGTCGTTTGCCCGCCCCTTTTTTTTATATACGAAAACAATGCCGTTTTGGGTTCAAATTAGGGATTTCTCTAAATTTCAAAGCAGTCCTCCCGCTTCCAATTTGTTATAATTGTACCCGTAATTGACCTTAAACTGTTGATTTATTGCAATTACACCCTTGCCGAACTTCAATTGGAACCCTGGATTTACGCACCTTTTGCACATTAGTCCTTAATCTTGGATTTATGTAATTTAACCCCTAATTGACCATTAAAATTTAATTTATTCAATTTAACCCCCGATTTTTGTCAATTAGGTGTCTATAGTCCGGTGCCTTTTGCAGATTGGTCCTTGACTGTGGATTTCTTCAATTTAATCCCTAATTGACCCCAAAACTTTAATTTTCTTGCAATTTGGCCCCTGATTTCAATCAATTAACTTGGTAAAAATTAAATTTGGTCTTTTAAAATTCCAATCCTCTCAATTAAGCCCAAATTAGGCCCCAAACTTAATTTTTCACCAATTAAACCCCAAATAAAATTAATTTGACCCTTTTAAAGTATAATTAAGTCCTTGCACTTAATTAAATCCTTCAATTGGACCCAAATTAATTCTTAAACATAATTAAAATTCAATTTGGCCCATGATTAAATCAAATTGGCCTATTAAAAATTTAATTATGTCCTTGGACTTAATTTTTATGCAAATTCATCCAATAAGCATTTAATTTGACCTTGAATTTGCATTTTTTTCCTCCATTCTTGGGCGTAATGGGGTACAATTAGACCTTGAATTTACTCCAAAAATTACAGGTTGATGTTTCCTATTTTTGTAGTCCTCCTTGATCTGCTTTCTCCAAATTGCCTGCATCTATTTTATTTTTTATTTTTATTTTGAAAAAAATGAATTGATTTTTGGGGAATAACCTAGAATTGGGTTAGACAGTTGCCCCTCTCTTTACAATGCTTATGATAGAAAGTATCGTAAGAGACTTTAGAAAGTAAGCGTTGTAAAGAAGAAAAAGAAGAATGAGAGATGATGGAATGATGAATCCTTTTTTAGGGCTAGAAAGCGCACTCAGAGTAAAAACTGGAAGATTTGTCTTTTGAAAATTCAGAGATTTTGTAGTCAAATTGTCACGGATGACCTACCCAAAGAAAATTAAATTTTTTTTTTGAGGTGGTCTTATTGTAATGGGTGACCTACCTAGGTGAAAAACACGAAGATTTTTCAAAGTGATGAAAAATGCAGGGATTTTTCAACGTGGTGAAAAATACAAAGATTTTTTAATGTGGTCTTGTTGTAATGGGCAACTGACCTAAAATGGAAGATTATGAAGGTGGTGAGAAATGCAAGGATTTCTTAAAGAATGGTTTCATTGTAATGGGCAACTAGCCCAAATGGAAGATGAAAAGAGTTTTCAAAGAGGTCTGATTGTAATGGGTGACCTACCTAGGTGAAATGTCTTGAAGAGACGATATGATAGGGCTCAAAGTGCACTATTCAAAAGATGGAAACTCAAATAAGCGTTCAAAAAGAGATAGGACTTGAAGGGGGATGAGGGTTGAAAAGTGCACTTGATAGGAGGTAGGGTTAGAAAATGCACTGCCTGAGAGGTGAGGGCTCGATGACGCACTAAAAAGAGATAGGGTTAGAAAACACACTACCTAAGGTGGTCAAGGGCTCAAAGGCACACTTGAAAAGAGTTATGGTTAGAAAACATAATACCCGAGAGATAATGGCTCAAAGACGCATTCAAAAGGGAGATAGAGCTTGAAAGCACACTATCTGAATGATGAAGGATCAACAACCTGCTCAAAAAGAGGTGACGATGAGACACCAATCTATTAGGGATGAAAGTAATGCATTATGATCAATATGCATGTATATTTACCTGAGAAATATAGGTCCCCTTTTCTTCATGGAGTTTTGCTTTTCTCAAAGTCTGAGTCTCTCATAGTAAGCTTTGATGGCTCTTTCTGCTCTTGTTTACTTGAGTCATATTTTGTGATCTTAACCTTTAAGAAGGGTATGACATGAGCATATCTCCTTGACCACAAACCTTTGTCTGAAGGATCACCATATCTCTGGGAATCATGGAGCTAACCCTATGTGTTTTGCTAAATTGCCCCTCTGTTTGATCATGCCCACGAGTATTTGCTTAGGGTTTTCTTTAGGGACAAGGTTATGTGAAAAAAAGATTTGGTTATTTACAAGGAGTTTTCACAAAGAACTTTTGGAATTTCAAAGATATTCCGAACAAAAATCATTTTGATGTTTGTTTAAAACAAACTTGTTCTGAAAAATTCAAGCAATTCTGATGGATAGGTTTACATAAGTGTTGTTTTTGGTGAAAATGTGAAGTGACATTTTATTGGTTAAAAAGGTTTCAAGATCCAATCTGAGGGTTTTAAAGAACCAGTTTTCAAAGCATTCATTTTGATTGCATGAATAATGACTTGTTTAGCATGGGAAAGCATTGCCCACCGATCCAGATTGCCTGCCTTTGATCAGGAAGGGCTTAGTTGGGCATGTAACATAGGCTTAGGCTCTTAGCAATGAAGAAAAAAGATATTTATAGGCTCAAAAGGTGTTTAAGGGATTTCAAGACTAAAGATCACTAGTGCTTATATTCCAAAACCTTTTGTTTTTTCATTCTTTCTTTTTGTTTCATGGATTTTCTAGACCTTGGAATTGATTTGCAAAATGGTCCACGATGGCCCCCCTAATGTTGGGCTTTTTATTCTTTTGGTTTTGAGTATCGTTATATTAGTGATTTTTATGGCATGCTCAAATCATTTTTTTGAAACTCTTTCATGTCCCTTAGCTTTGTGTGAGAATTTTTTTTATCATTGAGGATTTGCTTTCATGCCCTCCCTAATGTTTGGGCACTTTTAATCATTAAGGATTTTATTTCGCGCTTGCCCCAAATGTAGGGTGTGATCCTAGCCAAGGTTATTATTATTTTTTGAAGAAAAATGCATTAGGCTCAAAAAAGGACTGCAAGGGATTAGACATTGTGAAAAGATGATCAAAGATGGCCTTTTTTCATTTCAACCGCATGCATTCAGATTCGGCAAGCTTTGCTTTCTCTCATGCAAATATGCAAAATGGTTTCTCATTAATCATTTAATCACAACTCAGCTTTGAAGTCATATCATGGTGTTTGGGTTATTCTTTAGTTTTCTAGGTGTTAGGATATCACTTGAACTTTCAAAATTTATTTGTTAGAACAAACACCAATTTGATTTTCTTTTATTAAAACTTTGATTTCCCAAAAATCCTTGTGAAAACATAAGATCATGCATAGTTTTTGAGGGGAAAAACACTAAAGAAATCTTAGCCAAACTTCAATTTTATTGATTGATAAAGGATACATTAGGCATAGTACTTCTTTACAATATCTAAGTTTACAGGTTTAGGTAGATCCTTTCCATCCATATTAGTCAGAATTAAGGCCCCTCTAGAAAAAGCCTTTTTCACCACATATGGCCCTTCATAGTTTTGTGCCCATTTACTTTGATCTTCTCCTGATGTTAGCGAGATCTTCTTTAACACTAAATCCCCCTCCTTAAACACCCTTGGTTTGACTTTCTTGCTGTAAGCCTTTGCTATCCTGCTCTGGTATAACTAGTGTTGGCAATTAGCTACTAGTCTTCTTTTATCGATCAAGTTTAACTGCTCAAATCTTAACCTTGCCCATTCTTATTCGTCCAGTTCTACATCCTTCAGATCCGTAGTGATGGGATTTCTACTTCCAGGGGCATAACTGCCTCCATTCCATATACTAAAGAATATGGGTTTGCATTTGTAGATGTTCTAACTGTGGTGCGGTACGCATGAAGTGCGTTTGGGAGCATCTCATTCCAATCCTTGTAAGTGACCACCATTTTTTGGATGATCTTCTTGAGATTCTTATTAGCTGCTTCAACTGCCTCATTCATCTTCGGTCTATAAAGGGAAGAGTTGAGGTGTTTAATCTTCCATTTGGTGCATAGTTTGTCAATCAGCTTCCCATTGAAAAATTTTGAGCGTTATCAGTTACCAATTTTGTTAGCAAACCATAACAACAGACCAAATCCTTTTCAATGAATCTTTTGACTACTTTTTACATTACATGGGCATAAGAATTGGCTTCTACCCATTTAGTAAAGTAGTCAATGGCCACTAGAATGAATCTATGTCCAGTGCTCGCTTTAGGGTTGATTGGCCCTATAACATCCAAACCCCACATATCAAAAGGCCAAAGTGAGATCATATTGAACAGAGGTGTTAGAGGCGCATTTATCCTATCACTATATATCTGACACTTATGGCATTTTCTGACATAGTCTATACAATCTCTTTCCATGGTCAACTAGAAATATCCTGACCTTTGTATTTACTTTGCCATTGTATGCCCATTAGTATGTGTAGCACAAATCCCTTCATGGACTTCTTTTAATGTTTGTTCAATCTCATTTTCATTCAGACACCTGAGTAGAGTCCCATCAATTGACCTTTCATATAAAATTTCTCCATCTAAGTAAAAACTCATAATCATTCTCCTTAAAGTCTTTTCATATGTCTTGGAAATCCCTTGAGGGTATTCTCAATGTTGGAGAAACTTCTTGATGTCATTATACCATGGTTTCCCATATGGAGATTCTTCAATTAAGCAACAATGGGCTTGGAAGCTTCGGACTTCAATATCTATTGGTTGGATCTTGCTTCTAATATTGACTTGTGTCATTAAAGCTAAGGTTACCAAGGCATTAGCAAACTGATTCTTATCTCTACTTATATGGGTGAATTTGATCTCTTCAAATTCATTAGCTAGGCTCAAGAGATTATTTTGATACATCTTTAATTTCTCATCCTTGGTTTGCCACTCACCTTTGACTTGGCAAATGATTAGTAAGGAATCCCCAAAGACCTCAAGCTTCTTGGCTTTAAGTTCTGAAGTAACTTCCAGGCCAATAATGCAGGCTTCATACTCAACTGTATTATTGGTACATTCAAACAATAACCTTGCTGAAATAGGATACTGCTTATTTTCTAGGAAAATTACTACCACTCTTGCCCTATTTCCTGATACATTTACTGCACCATCAAAGTATAGGGTCCACGTATTGCTTTCCCTGCCTCCATCCTTGATTACTATCACATCTTCATCTGGGAGGTCAAAGTTTAGAGGCTCATAGTTTTCCATGGCATGATCTACAAGATGATCGGCAATTACGCTTCCTTTTACAGCTTTTCTTGTTATAAAGACAATATCATATTTTGCCAATAACACTTGCCACCTTACTATTCTACTTGACAGGTAAGGTTTTTCACAAATATAATTAAGTGGATCTAATTTTGAAATCAACCAGGTTGTGTAGTACAACATATACTTCCCGAGTTTTTTCGCACTCCAAACCGGGGCACAACACAACCTTTCAATTGTTGTGTATTTCGACTCATAGTCATTGAATTTTTT
The DNA here is from genome assembly GCF_005239225.2 of Populus alba. Taxonomy (NCBI): domain Eukaryota; kingdom Viridiplantae; phylum Streptophyta; class Magnoliopsida; order Malpighiales; family Salicaceae; genus Populus; species Populus alba. The sequence continues at coordinate 19,443,258 of NC_133284.1, read as the reverse complement.
ACTCAAGTAGTAAATAGCTTGTTGTTTCCTTCCTGACTCATCATGTTGTCTCAACACACAACCCATAGCTTTTTCTGTTACTGTCAAATACAAGATCAAAGGCCTTCCTGGTGTTGGAGGTACTAGCAACGGTGGATTTTGCAAATACCTCTTTATTTTATCAAAGGCTTCCTGACAGTCATTGTCCTATACTCCAAGATTTTTCTTCCTAAGCAAGCGGAAAATTGGCTCACGGGTCACTATTAGATGAGATATAAACTGAGCTATGTAATTTAGGCGCCCAAGGAAACTTCTTACTTCCTTTTCTGTCTTAGGTGCAGGCATCTCCTGAATAGTTTTGGCTTTATTAGGATCAACTTCTATTCCTCGATCACTTACTATGAAGCCTAACAATTTTCCTGTTTTTACCCCGAATATGCATTTTGCAGGGTTTAACTTTAATTGGTATTTTTACAGCCTTTCAAATAGTCTCCTTAATACTTGCAAATGATCTTCTTCGTTCTTTGATTTTGCAAGTATGTCATCCACATAAACCTCCATTTCTCGGTGCATCATATCATTGAATAGAGTAAACATTGCCCTTTAATATGTGGCTCCAACATTCTTCAATCCGAATGACATTACTTTATAGTAAAATGTTCCCCACGGTGTGACAAAGGTGGTCTTCTCTTTGTCTTCTTCTGCCATTTTGATCTGGTTATAGGCAGAGAATCCATCCATAAAAGAATATATAGTATTTCTCGTAGCATTATCAACTAGAATGTCTATGTGAGGTAAAGGAAAATAATCTTTTGGGCTTGCTTTATTCAAATCTCTATAGTCCACACACACCCGGATCTTGCCATCCTTTTTTGGGACTACAACCACATTAGCTACCTATTGAGGATATTGGACCACATCTAAAAATCCTACATCCTACTGTTTTTGAATCTCAGCCTTTACCTTGAGCAATATGTCCGGGCGCATTCGCCTAGTTTTTTGCTTAACTGGTTTGCTTCCTTCTATTAAGGGAATTTTATGTACTACTATGTCAGTAACTAGACTGGGCATATCTGTATAAGTCTAAGCAAAAACATCTGCATATTCATGTAAAAGAGAGACCAATTTATCTATTTCTTTGGTTGTAACAAGGTTGCCAATCTTTAGTTCCTTCTTTTCTTGCTCATTTCCCAAGTTGATGACTTCTAGTTTCTCATTAGCAGGTTTCCAAGACTTCTCAGAGTCTTCTACCAAGCTAGTAAATTCTTTTATATCTTCTTCATTCCATTCTTCATTACCCATTGCAACCATATTATCAAAGTTTGGCCAATTATTCTTAGTGTAGTGGTTTTGTGAATCGATGGAACTTTCAGGATTCCTGAAAGTGCAAGGTGTGCTTGTGTAAGTGTGATTCGTGAAAGGATAAAAGGATGAAAGCACATATTGGACACAAGAAAATGCATGATCTTATTAAAAAAAAAGTGCTCAGTTAACATATAAAATCTTGCAGCATCATGAGTTAAATTACCAACAAGATTAGCACAAGTCAAAACAAAGCAAAAAAAATCTGAACACGATCAAACAAGAGCAATTACTTTTCAAACACAATAAGAGCAATCTCCATCTTCCAATTCTGGTACACCTCTCTTTCAGCCAATCTTCACACAAAACATTTTGCAGGGGGTTCATCAATGGTATGAATGGAAAGCTGTGGTAGAACTTTATCCTTCATTCCATAGCTGCTTCCTTTATTTGTTTTCCTTCTTGGCTATCCAGGGTACTGATGTGGAGATCTGCTATGCCGGATCTAATCACTTTTATAGCCCTTGGGAAAGATACTTGGAGTGGTGGGATGACAAATTCCTCTTCTTCTGGTTCTCTTCCTTCAATCCTTGCCATTCTTGCCTCCTTTATGATTTGAGCAACCCGTTTGTAGTAATCTTTCTTGGGCTTATATCCAAGCCTAAATCTTTTATCCACACTCTTTAGCTTGATTGGTCCAATCATAGGATTATATTGGAAAGGAGCCCCATTCTTCATAAAGCATCTGGCAACCATTTTTGCCAGTTCAGGGATTTTGGGCTTTCTCAACACTACACCTTTAGAAACCCATTCTGTATTCACAATTTCAAATGCATAAATATCCCCATCTCTACAATCTTCCACTTTAATAAAGGGTATGACTATATTTTTTTATCATGGAAACTGTCTCTTCAGCTTTGACAGTTATCAGCATTCCATTCATGATATATTTTAAACATTAGTGTAGTGAAGAAGCCACTGCTCCAGTTGCATGAATCCACGGTCTCCCTAATAATATGTTGTAAGATGGGTGAATGTCCATTACTTGTAATATTATCAAGAACATTTGCGGCCCTACATATAGTTCCACTTCTAGGGTCCCAATTATCTGTCTTGGCGAACTATCATATGCTCTCACCATCAATGTGCTAGGTTTCATATGTGACTCGTCGATAGGCATTTCTTTCAACATATGCCTTGGTAGGACATTCAGCGTAGAACCATTATTGACGAGTACTTTTTTTATTAGAATATCCTTACACCGCACTATAATATATAGTGGCTTGTTATGCCCGATATCATCGGGACCCAACTCATCTTCAGTGAAGTATATGTAATTCGAGGCTTGGATTCTTCCCACCAAATGTTTCATGGCTTCTTGATTGATGTCCTGAGGAATGTATGCCTCATTCAATACCTTTGCAGAGCCTTCCTATGTGGCTCAGAGCTTAAAATCAAAGACAACAGTGATATTCTTGCTGGAGTTTTCTTGAGCTATTCAACAACATTATATTCACTGTGTTTCATCAGCTTCAAGATTTCATTGGTTTCATCTTCTGTGATGCGTTTATTTATTTTCTCGGTCACGTCAACCCCTTCTTTACCCTTAGCTTTTCTTTGTTTTTCCAGTTCTTCTGGAATGAAACATTTGCCGCTACGGGTTAATCCTTCAATTTCTGCTTGAAAAATAGGCGGCTACTGAGTGCTTTTAAAGGAACACCTATAGTCATGAGCTAAGGCATTGTAACTCCCTTTATGTGTCATTATTAGTTTGGATAAGACCAGTTTGGGTGGTTTTCCTGTAATGAATTGTACTTGATATACCTCTTTATTTGGTGCTTCCATAATGGACACCTCTTCACCTGTTGCTTTCTCGATTCGTAGCAATCCACAACTCATCATTTACATCACTTTTTTTGTGAAAGCCATCACACTGGCTAATCATATGGCCTTCCATGTTATGATGTTCACAACACTTCTCGCTACCCTCTTTGCACCTTGCATCTACCATCATTTGGTAGATCCTATCCATTGGCACCGTAAATATTTTTGAGTGATCTATTTCTAACATGTTTACAGACCTACTACCTCAAGCATGATTGGGTAGAGGATTTGTATTCACATTAAGGGCATTTTCAAATGTTACCCAACTTGCTTTGATCAATTGCAAAAAGCTTTCTCTTAAAGGCATTGCAAGTATGGATGTTATGCCTAACTACACCAACATGGTATTCGTAGGTAAGATCTGGCTTATACCAACTAGGGTAAGGTGGTTGTAGGGGTGCCAAAGGTACAAGGGCTACTTGTCCGATACTTAAAAGCTTTTTGTACATTTCATTCAGGGGTAACGACAATGGCAGCAATTGTTCTTGGGTTCTTTGCTAGTTCTTTTTAAGGAAACTTTCAGCTTGGTTTTTTACTTGGTGGTTTTGGGGTTCAGGTTTTCTGGCTAGGATCGGGAAGTTGAAATCAGTGTTGGCAATTTGGGATGAAAGGGATGGAGTGTTATATCTTTGGAATTGGCCTTTCTTGCTTTTATAGCTACTTTTAACATGATCAATCTCCCTTTTTTTTACTCTAAAGCCCTTTTTTCCATGGGTACAAAGATTGTTCCACTCTTTACTCTTTGCTCTATTCACTCTGCTACTGTCACGATATTAGTAAATTGTTGAGCCGAACTACCCATCACGTGTTCATAGTATGGTGATTTTAGCATGTTAGCAAATAGAGTAACCATTTCCTTTTCTAGAAGAGGGGGATGTACATGTGCTTCCAAATATCTCCATCTCTAGGCATACTCCCTTATACTTTCTTTGTCCCCTTTCTCCAGATTCGATAGACTGGTTCTATTTGGAGCAATATCCATGTTGTATTTGTATTGCTTGATGAAAGCATCTACAAGATCCTTCCATGTATGAATCCTAGTATTATCTAACCTTATATACCATCTCAACGCCGCTCCACTCAAGCTGTCTTGGAAGAAGTGCATCAATAGCTTCTCATTGTGCACTGCTTTTGCCATTTTATTGCAATAAGATTTGAGATGGGTAACAGGGCACTGGGTTCTGGTATATTTGATAAATTCAGGAACTTGAAATTTCTTTGGTACCACCACATTAGGGACTAGACACATTTCAACGGCTTGTACTGGGTCATATAAGTCTACTCCTTCAATGGCTCTAATCCTGGCTTCTAGTGCTGCCATCTTGTCTTGATTAATGTCATCAAATGGCTTGGCTTTGTGGGACTCATTAGTGAATGCATTTACGACTACAGGTGTTGGTACTGGTGTTATTGATTGCACCAATGCTGGATTGTGTTGGGGCTCCTATTGTTGTTCTCCTATTATTTCTTTAAGTTGATTTGGTTGGAAAGTGGCAGGTCTAGTGGAAGGGCCTACACCAGAGGTATTCCTTAATGCTTGCTCGAGTAAGCTGGTGAGACGAGCCACACTAACCTTTAGAGAATCCAACTCTTCTTGGAAATGAGCTTAACGGTAAGCACGCTCTTTGTCTTTCATGGTCCTTGCTCAGAGTCGGGTGTTGTAGACTCTTTGGGGACCTATATTTTGACCTAGCATATACATGTGTGTTATAATGAATGCATGAATATGAATGCAAAATGAAAAAGATGCATGTATGGATTAAAGAGCTAATCCATGACTTCCTTTGTCAAATACAGGTAGAATCTGAAGTCTGATAAGCTCAAAGAGGTTTTATCAAAGTCCTTTGATTGATTGAATTCCATACACATTACAAAAGTTTAAAAGTAGGCTTAGGCCTATACAGATGGTTTATACAAAGTGTTTTTATTCAAATATTACTCCTCTATTGGCTACATTCCTAATGACATAGGAAACTTCATTCAAATATTCCTCATATCTAAGACGGTTGTTGCCAATCCTGGAAGCCTTCACTCGTAGCTCAATTGCCTTTTGAGCCACCATGTCAATTAGCCTGTCAGTTTGTTTGATCTTGTAATGGAACAAGGTATTATCTTGAAGCAGTGTTCCATTACTAGCGGCTAATGATTCATTGTTTTTCTCCAAGATTTGAACCATCTTTTCCAACTACTCAATCTGTTTTCTGGCCCTTTTCAATTCCTCATTCTCTATATCAAGCTCGGCTACCTTAGTGTTTAGTTGTACATCGAAGCTGCTGATATAGTCTTGCCATTCCTTAAACTATTTTTGCATCTTTTTTGCTTTTTCCTCTTGGGACTCAAGCTCGGCTTGTATCACACAAACTTGATTTCTCATACCATTTATTTTGTCCAGGTATTCCTTCATGTCTGACTCAGCTATCCTCCTTGCTTCTCTCTCACCTTCAGCCTGTACCTTGTATCGAGTTCTTAAGCTTTGTTCTTCTTCAATGGTGAGATTAGCTAATTACTCTTCTCCTTTTCAGCTTCCCATTTTAATTTATATTGGTCCCTTTCTTTCTTCAGAGAAGCTATTATCTCTTTGTCAGCAGACTTTCTACTTTCTGAGGCCCTTTTTAGAGTCACCAATTCCTGCTCCACCATTACATGCTTGTTTACCAACTTGTTGTACTTGACCTTCCCTTCCTCTAGTTGCTCTTTTGCTTCATACTAGTTCTTCCTTAACAATTTGCTTATCTTTTTCCTTCAATTGCTGATCTAGAGAAGCCTTCATCTCTTCTTCTTTTAAAAGTTGGTTTTCCAGGAATTTTTGGTGATTTTTGCTATTACTAAGCTCAATTCTTAACTTATCCAACTCTTTTTGAAGATCTTCCTCATTGTTGACCCTTTTTCTTTTCAGCTCCAATGTCACATATGGCTTATCTTGGGCTTCTTTTTGCTCTTTTGCCTTTTGAAGAATCTTAAATGAGCCACCACTACTCCATATTGAATATGTAGGACTAATTGAGAACTCTTTTTGATGCTTTTCCTTATAGACCAAAACAGGTTGCTTCCAATTGTTTCTAATGGCTTCTAACATGTCTAAAGAGCTAGCTTCTTTAAACAGACCGGTATATTCGGCTAACCCCCATGTTCTTAGCATGTATTGTACTCCTCCAAACTATTTGGCCACCAATAAGAGTGAGTAATTGATATAACCAATTAAGCCAATCAATAGAACCTATGCTTTGTCGCCACAACCCATAAGGTAAGATGAACCGCTTACCCAAAGAGCTCTCCATCTAAAATTACTTTGGGGAAGTGCTTGGTATTTCTTTACCCATGCCTTTTCATCCAAATCACTCCATTCTTTAGTCAGCACCAACTTTAGAGGCCTCATGTTAAACCATAAAAAAATATTGAAGACTTCTTTTGAGGTTTTCAAGTGACTAACTATCCATATGAATAAAAGAGGAATACAGCACCACATCGCCCCTTTCCCATGCATTCTGCAATGATTTAGAGATAGGAAGGTTTTAGCTAAGATAGCTGAAGTAGGGTTATTCTTTGTCTATTCAAATTCAAGGAAAGCATTAGCAGCCTCAATGCTAATAATTCCAACGACTTTCGAAGGAAACAGAACAAGCCCAAAGATGGCAAAAGCAATTATCTGATATCTTTTTTCTCCCAACTTCTCTTTTTCCATTTGAAACCTCCATTGGATGTCTTGTATTGGTCAACTTGGTCCAAATGTAGAAGTTTTGCAACTGCTACAGTTGTACTCTCAATTCTTTGCCTGAAGTACACTTTGTAAAGGTCACTTGGAAAAATCAAGATCTGGGCATACTCTTCAAGAGTAGGGGTCATATCAATATCCCTGAAGGTGAAACATTTGTAGCTTGGATCCCAGAAATGCATCAAGGCTTTAACTGTTGAGATCTGAACATGAATTCTTATTAGATGAGCGATTCTTCCATACTTCTTCTCAAACAGATTCTCATCTATATATCCCAGAATTAGGGCCAACTTTTTTAGGCTGTCTATGGAGTAATGCACTTTGGTTATGTGTAGTAATTCTTCAACCTTGGTTCTTGAGCAATCCCTTTCGACTAAGTGGAAGAGGTAATGGAAGTCATGGTCTTAGCTCAAAAATCCTGTAGAGTTTAAACAAGTTCTAGGTTATTATATGAGGGATATGTTTTCTAACTGGTTTGAGGAGGTCTATGAACTGCCTAGTGACTACCTTTCATAAAGGAAGTATGAGGATTTACAAGGGATGGCTGGGGCATTGTGTGACTGCCATCACTGAGTAAACACTTAACTCATAGTTGGATGTTTCACGAATCTGAACCCCGACTGAAAGTCATGAGGCAGACCGCTACTCCCTACCTAACCTAGAATTGAGTTTATTCGCAAAATTAAAATGCATGCTAAAGCAATAAAAATGCAAGCTAAAATAAATACCAACAAAAAGGCAAGCAATCAAACAAGCAAAGCTTAGTCCGACTAGACAAGGCGTCCCAAGTGGAGTCGCCATCCTGTCGTGAGGCAACATCGTCTGGTGACGGCTGAGGCTTCTGTCGTGCCTCCTTATGTGAGGTGTTGTGTTGGGAAGTGTTTTTCATTGGATTTAATCATAAAATTATGATTAATTTCTAGGAGTCGCCACCTAGTATCATGGTCACTATAAACCTATGATTTGCGGGAGTCCAGGTAAAGGACTGGTTGTCCAAGGGAAAGACACATTACCCCCAATACAGCCTACTTAAGGTAAGCTGCATTACTGTTTGATTGTTTTTCTAGGTCGGGTTTCTATTTGTTGGTCCTTTCTAAAGTTCAAGGCAGATCTTTCTTTATGAGGGAGTCTCTATCTTATCGGGTTAAATCCTAACCGTTCTAAAGTCTGAATATTAGCATCGCATTTATTTACATCTTGTATCTTTCATAATTGAGGGTGTACTTTATCGTGTAATTTTACACCACACAAATATTAAAGTCTACATCTAAGACCCAAAAAAAAAAAATATTTGGAAATGTTTTTGACATGTTGGCCAAATCCTAAAGTAATCATAAACCGGTTTATGATATCCATTTTTGAATTTTTTTTTTTTTATGAAAAATATGCTTGGAAAAACAATTTAGGATTTGGCCGTATGCAGCGAAATTTTTTTTTCTTTTTTTAAAATGTTTTGAACTTTTTTTCTTGAATTATTCCGGAGAAAACTGGGTATTTTGATATCGAAATTGTATTTTACCGTGTAAATATACAACCCGATATTATGAAAAATTGTAAAAAATATTTTTGAAAATCATAATTGTTTTTTGAAAGAATTTTTGAAATTTTTTGTTTATATATATATATATATTATATTATATTAAATATTATTTAAGCATGTGGGCTGGGCCAGGCACAGACCCAGAAAGAGATGGGCCGAACTCGGCCCAAAATAGTTGGGTCGAACTCAACCCAAAATATTCTTTTTTTTTTAATTCGGGGACGGGCTGGACCCGGCCTAGCCAACTGGGCTGGGCTAAGACAAGTCTAGCCCGAAGCAACTTAGTCATTGGTAGCCCAATGACTAAGTTGCATGAGATAGTGTAACGTGAATTATAATTCATGTTGCACTGTTCTCATGCGTCGACAGCAAAGAGAAAGAAAAGGAAGGGAGAAGGGAGGCTTACCTTGTGTTGAGGGAGTTGGTGGCCTGATTGGCGATGCACGGTGAGGCTAGAGGTGGTGAGACCGGTGGCTGGTTTTGGTCACCGCTGGAAGAAGAAGAAAAAGCATAGGCCTAAGAAGGAGAAGAGAAGCTCGCGGTTGGAGCTGTTGGAGTGGCTGAGGAGAGAGTTGCTACCCTGGTTGCCTTTGGGATGGAAAAGAGCTTTTGGGCAAGGTGGTGGTCGCCGCTTCTGCTGTTGCCGCTGCTACCGGGGTCATAGTGGCATAGAAGAAGATTTTTTACAAAGGAGAGAGAGAGAAGTGGTGCAACCACCACGTGAGATGGTTTGATGGCTGCTGGAGGTCGGGATGATGGTGAGAAGACAGGTGATGAAGGTGGTGGTGGTTGAAGGCCACGGTGGAGAGAGAAAGCAGAGAAAGGACCGATTACAGGAAAAATGAGCAGGAAAGGCTGGTTTTCGGCCAACTTTGAGTTCGATTTTCTTCCTCTCCCCAAACATGAAATCTGCTCCTATTTATAGGGGTGGTAGAGGGTAATCTTGTCTTTACAAAGGAATAATTTCCAACCCTTGATTCGGTTGGGAAGGATCCCAACTATTGGCTCAAAGTAGGCATGGTGTACTGTCAAATCTGCAGGTGCAGATTGCTTGACGTGGCCTCTTTGGGGTGGTGCCACGTCTGTTTATTTGCCAGTGAGTCGGTGACGACCATACCCAGACGTAGAGGGATGTCTGGTGAGTAGTTTCGTGCAAGGTTTGGCAAATCTGGTAGACATTAGGTACATTAAATGCACCTACAAAGAAGGTGACTAGACCAGTTTTTTCAGAAAAAATTAATTAAATCCTTCAATTGGACCCAAATTAATTCTTAAACATAATTACAATTCAACTTGGCCTATGATTAAATCAAATTGGCCTATTAAAAAATTAATTATGTCCTTGGACTTAATTTTTATACAAATTCATCCAATTATCATTTAATTTGACCTTGAATTTGCATTTTTTCCTCCATTCTTGGGCATAATGGGGTACAATTAGGCCTTGAATTTCCTCCAAAAATTACAGCTTGATGTTTCCTATTTTGGTAGTCCTCCTTGATCTGTTTTCTCCACATTACCAGCATTTATTTTATTTTGAAAAAAATGAATTGATTTTTGGAGAATAACCCAGAATTGGGTTATGACACACGATACTATCTTATTTTTATGGATCATTATACAAAATACATTTGGTTATATCCAATGGCAATTAAATCTGGTGTCTTTAATATTTTTCCACAGTTCAAAAAGTTTGTTGAAACCCGTTTTCAAAAACCAATCAAAACACTCTACTCTGACAATGGAGGTGTGTTTATTGCTTTAAAATCATATTTCTCACGTCATGGCATAACCCATTACACCACTGCTCCAAACACCACCCATTTGGTATGAATGGCAAAAACCCATGCAGAATGAATAACAAGGGAGTTCATGCTGTAAAGGAAGGTTTTAGGTCATTACATGTTGGGTAGGCTTTCTACCTAGTCTTAAAAAGGTCTATGAACTGCCTAGTAACCACCTCACATGAAGGCAGTGTAGGGGTTTATAAGGAATGGTTGGGGCACAGTGTGACTGCCATTACCAAGTAAACACTCAACTTATAGTTGGATGTTTCACAAATCTGAACCCCGACTGAAAGTCATGAGGCAGACCGCTACTCCCCTCCTAACCTAGAATTGGGTTTTATTTGTAAAATGCATGCTAAAGCAATAAAAATGCAAGCTAAAATTAAAGACCGACAAAAGAAAAACATTCAAACAATCAAAACTTAGTCCGACCAAACAAGGTGGTCCCCAGTGGAGTTGCGGGGGTCGCGACGTCGGCTGGTGATGGCGGAGGCTCCTAACATGCCTCCGATGTGTGGTGTGTTGTGTGTTGTGTGTTGGGAAGGGTTTTTGGATTTAATCATAAAATTATGATTAATTTTTAGGAGTCACCACCTAGTATTATAGTCACTAGGAACCTATGGTTTGCGGGAGTCTAAGTAAGGGACTAGTTGTGTAAGGGGAATACGCACCACCCCCAGTGCACCCTTCCTAAGGTAAGCTGCATTGTTGTTTGATTGCTTTTTGTTGGTCTTTCTAAGGCTCAAGGTAGATCTCTCTTCATGAGAAAGTCTCTACCTTATTAAGTTAAATCCTAATCATTCTAAGTCTGAATTTTTGCATCGCATTTATTTACACCTTATATCTTTAATACCTGAGGGTGTACTTTATCATGTAATTTTACACCACATAAATATTAAAGTCTACATCTGGATCCTAAAAAAGATTAGAAAAAAAAGATTTTTGACATATTGGTCAAATCCTAATGGATAATCATAAACGGGTTATGATATCCATTTTTTATTTTTTAAAACATGAAAAAGATGCAATTTTTTATTTTGTTTTGTTTTTTAATGAAAAATATAATTGGAAAAGTTTTAGGATTTGGCCGTATGCAATGAAATATTTTTTCTTTTTTAGAATGTTTAAATTTTATTTTTTTTGAAATATTTTGGAGAAAACCGGGTATTTTAATACCAATTTTTTATTTTACAGTGTAAATATACAACCTGATATTATGCAAAAGATTAGAAAAAGGATTTTTGAATGTTTTTTGGAATTTTTTTTTTTTTTAGAAAAAGGAAATATATAATATAATATTATATATTAGTTAAATATTATTAAAATAGGTGGGCCGGCCCGGCCCAGATAACTCGGCCAGGCATAAAACCAGAAAACAGTTGGGTTGATCGCAGCCCAACATATTTTGTTCTCATTTTTTTGGGCCAAGCCAGACCCAACCAAACATTTAGGTTGGGCCATAACAGGATCGGCCTAAGTGAGGGATGAATTAATTGCAGAACGTGAACAATAAGTTCATGTTCTGCATGCAACTTTGCAGTTGTAGCCGGTGGAGTGAAGTCGGAGGCTACCTTGCGAAGGAGAAAAAGCTAATGTCGCTAGACTGGAGTGATGTTGGGTGGTCTTGTTCACGATGGCTCTCGGTGGCCAGTTGGTGGCTTACTGTGGTGGAGCTAGTGGTGGAGAAGCCAATGGTGGCTCTGCTTGGAGGCTCGAATGGCGGGGAGAGAGAGGGAGAGAAAAAAATGTAGAGACGGGGCGAAGAGGCTGGTTTTTGGTGATTTTTGGACTTGATTTTCTCCTCTCTCAAGCCATCCACTCCGCCTATATTTATAAGTTGTGGAAGAGGGTAATCTCGTCTGCACTGGGGAAATATTTCAGCCCTTGATTTGGTTTGAAAGGATCTCAACCATTGGCTCAAAGTAGGCATCCTGAGTTATCAACTCTGCAGAAAAAGCTGCTTGAGTAGGCATATTTATGTCGTCACCGGCGCCAAATGGTTGTCATTTAGATTGAACTATTCACATGGCGCTGTAGAGAAACTGCAAAGGATCATTTTCGTGTAAGTTTGGTTAAATTTGGTGGACTTTAGGTGCATTAAATGCACCTATAAAGTATGTACCAAGGCAGTTTCTTTCAGGTAAAAGAGGAAGACAATGAATAGTGACTAGACGACGCATCGTCTGGTCTTCTCTTTTTTTTAAAAAAAAAAATAAACACTCAAAATAGCGTCGTTATGCATTTGAATAAGGATTTTGCCGAAGTTCAATGCAGTCCTCTATCTTTAAATTTGTTTTAATTAAACCCTTAATTGACCCTAAACTTTGAATTTAATGCAATTAAGCCCCTGATAAACTTCAATTGAAACCCCAAAGTTACGTGCCTATTGCAATATGGTCCTTGGTCTCGAATTTTGTCAATTTAACCCCTAATTGACCATAAAACTTTCAATTTCTTTAATTTTACCCCCTGGTTTTTGTCATTTAAGCCCCCGAATTTTGACACCTTTTGTAGATTGGTCCTTGGCTGTCAATTTCTTTAATTTAACCCATAATTGACTCCAAAACTTCAATTTTCTTGTTATTTGGCCTCTAATTTCAATCAATTAACTTGAAAAAAAATTAAATTTGGTTTCTTAAAATCTCAATCTTTTTAAGTAAGCCCAAATTAGGCTCTCAAACTTATTTGTTCACCAATTAAGCCCCAAATAAAATTAATTTGACCCATTTAAAGTATAATTAAGTCCTTGCACTTAATTAAATCCTTCAATTGGACCCAAATTAATTCTTAAACATAATTAAAATTTAATTTGGCTCATGATTAAATCAAATTGGTCTATTAAAAATTTAATTATGTCCTTAGACTTAATTTTTATGCAAATCCGTCCAATAATTATTTAATTTCACATTGAATTTGCATTTTTTTTCTCCATTTTTGGGCATAATGGGATACAATTAGGTCTTTAATTTCCTTCAAAAAATTACAGTTTGATTCCCCAGCCTGCTTTCTCCATATTGTTAGCCTTCATTTTATTTATTTTATTTTATTATTTTTATTTTGAAAAAGAAATTGATTTTTAGAGAATAACTTAGAACTGGGTTATGAAAACTGGCGTGAGGCTATGTCAAATGAACTCACTGCACTAATGAAACATAGAACATGGGACCTAATGCCATTACCTTCCAACTATGCACCCATGGGTTGCAAGTGGATCTTTCAGGTAAAAAGAAATGCAGATGGCTCTGTCGATAGATTCAAAGCCCGCCTAGTTGCTAAGGGTTTCCATCAACATCCAGGGGTTGATTATAAGGAAACATTCAGCCCTTTAGTAACACCAGCAACTATAAGAGCTGTATTATCTATTGCAGTCATTAGTGGCTGGGAATTACGTCAAATGGATGTCAACAATGTGTTTCTTAATGGTGCATTAACTGAAACTGTCTTCATGGTGAAGCCTCCGGGGTTCAAAGATTTGTCCAAACCTAACCATGTCTGCAGGTTGAACAAGGCCATCTATGGGATTTCACAACTCTAAGGCAGACTCTTCTCTATTCATCTACAATAATGACTCTAATCTCTGCTACTTATTGGTTTATGTAGATGATCTTGTCATAACAAAGAACAATCCCACTCTTGTGACCACCTTCATTCAGTAGCTAGGAGACATGTTTTCTCTCAAGGACATGGGATCTCTTCACTTCTTCTTGGGTGTTGTAGTCATTCCCACTAAGGCTGGCTTATTCCTCACACAACATAAATATGTTTGTGAGCTTCTAGCTAATAGCAACATGAGTGGTGCCAAAGATATCTCCACGCCTCTGTCCACATCACAGTCACTTCAACTGGTTGATGGCACCGCTGCTGTGGACAACACAGGATTTCGTCGCATTATGAACAGCCTTCAATACCTCTCTTTGACGCGACCAGATATATCCTTCATAGTCAACAAACTCTCTTAATTTATGCACAAGCCTACTACAACTCACTAGACATCAACCAAACGGCTTCTACAATACTTAAAACAAACCATTTTCTATGGTATTCAGGTTCACAGAGCTAGACCTTTAGTGTTACACACATATTCTGATGCCAATTGGGCTAGGAATGTGGATGACCGCACGTCAACGTCTGCATACATCAGTTTTTGGGGACCTAATACCATTTTATGGACATCCAAGAAACAGAGAGCAGTTGCACAATCCTCAATGGAGGCTGAATACCGGCCACTGGCCAATGCAATGAACGACTGTGTTACGTAACAAGATTGGTCTTGTTGATTGAAGCTCAATCTTGCGTAACAAGATTGGGAGTAGCAGGGGGAAACATGCAGAAAATCTGCTCAAATCAACATAAAGAAGGAATAGCCAAAAATCATGGCAAAGACTGCCATCAACGCTATATTTGGAACATGAAATCTGCAGCTGTATATTGTAATAGTGCAGTTTTAGCATTACCATTTATTTGTTTTCAAAACTGATTCCACGCTGCTGTATATATTGCACACAATATTTATCAATAAAGTGTGGTGAATTACTCAATCAAATAGCTGCTGTGTTCAATCTCTTGTTCAATCTCTATATCGGCCATCATCTTTACTAGCTAATAAACGCTTGCACATGCTTGTTTGCAAAACAAAATCTGCAACTTATATTGCTATGAAGAACGATACAAACCTTGTACAATTGCCACAAGCATAACCTTCTACTAAACTGTAATCCGTATGGTCCCCTATTATACATATCTACAAGCTCAGCTTTTACAAATCTTGCTTCACTAGTTTGATAAATCTCTCCTATCTTGTCTGGAAGTTCAGTGTCCTTATGCAGAAGGCAAACAGGAATGCGAAGAAGACAGTAAAGCCAACTAAGACTGCGGCAACCTGCCCCATGAAATCTGGGTCATATCCATAATTTTCTTGTATATAAGCCTTTATCGCGACACGACTGCCATCAGGAACAGTAATGGGGTCCGAAACATCACCGTATTGGGACACGATTAGTCCATACACTGTCCACGCTACAGGGCAAATCCAATAGTACCAGACCCACCACTTGGGAATTCTCTGAAAATTCAAACGGAAACAGAGTTGTGTCATTACACTAGTACGGCGAAGATTAAGTTAAAAATGATCACAAAAGAGAATACTTGAGAAAGAAAATAAACGTACCGGTCTTGGTATAAAGAAGCCAGAGAAAAGATTGAAGAGAGAATAGAATGTTGCTGCAAAGATGGCTGCTACTTGGTGGTTTGGGGTAACGGAAACAGTCATCATTCCATAGTATGTGAAGTAAAGGAAGGAAAAGAAATTGACAAAGAAGAACCACAAGAATTTGGCTGCAGTCCATTCGAAGGACACCATGGCATACACAATAAGTGTATAGTATGTAGTTTGAACAAATACGTATGGTATTTCACAAACAACCTGCATGTCGTACAGTACAGAGTTCGGTCAGTTTGATGTATATGTACACAAGCTCTTTAAGGATACAGATTAATTCCACTTCAACTCACCTGTGCAATGGCATAGGGTAATGCAGAATACATTCCAGCTGCTTTTTCTCGGTAAAACACGGTTCTTTCGACTGCTACAACTGGTTGTACAGTTGAGCAGTTGTTAATACCAACAAACAAGACAGAAGCATACATGGCACCGATAATCATAGACAGATCGCTTGAGCTATCCCTGAATATCATAGAGCATATATAAATTTTTGGCCTACAGATCAACCATGTTATGTTTGTATTCTAAGCAGGAGTGATAGATACTGACCTTTTTGTCCCGACCTTCCAGAATATGCTACCAACCATAAGAGCACAAACCAAGGTGAAGAAGTATCTAACAAGGTTGTAATCAGGACTTCTCCAGTATGTCCACCACTGCTTCCAAAGGCAAGATTTGAACTGCCCCCATGCAGACTCTGAATACTGAGTGGCGAAATAAAGGTCTGTTGCTCCTGGTGGTGGTGTGCTCAACTCCTTCACCAAAGCCTTGTTTCTCCTGCTCATATGGAAACAAGAATTGAGCTCGAAATTTGAAATTTAGCAGATAACATAAATAAATAATTTTCGTATGGTTGTGACTGGACATACTGATGCAAGGATGAAGATTTGTACTGTTCCGCAAAGTCCATTCCAAGCCGGACTTCAGCTGCAACTGAACTCACTTCTAGCATCCATGTCGCTGGATTGTACTTCTCTTTGATTTTAGGGACTCCAGGAATGGCCTGTAATAACTCAGCCATTATTTATGAAATCAGGTTAAGGAATCCATCTTTATCAATTATTGGATCAGGAGAATCTCAGGGAGATCAAATTACCTCGAAGTATTCAACGATCTTGTGAGAGTTTCGACCCAATGGTCCTGAGTAGATTGTTTGTCCTCCCCTCTTCATTAATAACAATTCATCAAAGGCTTCAAAGATGTCAATGCTAGGTTGATGGATCGTACAGACAACTGTTCTCCCAGTATCCACAGTGTTTCTCACAGTCCTCATAACAATGGCAGCTGCCCTTGCATCAAGACCAGAAGTTGGTTCATCCATGAAAATGATGGAGGGATTAGCAACCAGTTCCACTGCTATTGTTAACCTTTTTCTCTGTTCTGTTGACAACCCTGTGATTCCTGGAAGCCCAACTACAGCATCCTTGAGATTGTTTAGCTCGACCAACTCCATCACTTCATCCACGAAAATCTGAAAAGATAAAATCCCACCATTTTTTTAGTTCGTAAATTACCACCTCGGACTTTAATTATGATAAGTTAAATTGTGGAGCAGTAACAAATTTACCATCTTTTCTTGTTTGCTGACTTCTTTAGGGAGCCGAAGAAATGCTGAATAAATCAAAGATTCTTTAACAGTGACTTGAGGAGAGTGGATATCATTCTGTTCGCAATATCCAGAAATTCTTGCAAACGTTTCCTGTTTCTTGGAGAACCCGGAAATTTTAATATCACCTTCAATGTATCCACCAGTCTTTCTTCCTGCCAAAACATCCATCAGTGTGGTCTTTCCAGCTCCACTGACTCCCATTAATGCCGTGAGTACTCCAGGCCTAAATGCTCCTGTTACTTCTCGAAGTAGTTGCAACCTATCCTCTGGAACTCCTTGCTCCTTCATTTCCTATTACCATCAATTAAAATTGTTTACTGAAGGAGTTTTAAGTGGTATTTTCTGTATAAAAGAGTTCGGGTTCACAAGTAGTATGTCTATGGGATGAATGAAGCTTTTGATAAATTGAGTTTAGACTGAAAGTAGAAGGTATTGATTCCTACCGGGGGCATGTCCACAAAATAATTCATACTGTCAAAGGACATGGCTAGAGGAGTGAAAGGAAGAACCATTCCTCTCTTAGGAGCAACTCCATTTGCTGCCTCAAGTGAATCGGCATTTCCACTGACTCCATTGGGATTGGATGGGCTCCTCGTTCTCAAGATTGCCATTTCACCTGTGATATGACAAGTCCATGTAAGGAATTGAAGCGTTTTATGCAGTTCTGACGAGATTGAAACAGAGAGCATGAAATCCATATCTTTTTAGGTTCCTTACTTGTATTGGTTCCTTCTTTTTTTGTTTCCTCAGAGATTATGGCCTGTGGCTTTCCAGCAGCTATTGTCAAACAAAAACAAGAAGAATATTAGCTACCTTAAAGAAGAGAACGAGTTGAAATCAGTAAAACAATTTCACATCATGCACATTTTATTGAAGGTAATGCTTTGACTTACGACTAAAGTACGCGAGAGCAAAGGTGAAGAGAACATTGAATAGAACAGCAAAGCCTAGAATAGAAGCTGTGCCAATCCAATACCAGTTCTTATCTGTGTAAACATCAAAGCTCTTGAGCACTGCTGTGCCTAAAATGGTAGAGCCGTCTGAACCCTGTAATGCAATCAAAATATTATTCTTAAACTTGCTTTTATTTATAACACAAGTCTAAATGCTAACTCTAGTATATTTAATTGATAATATGTAAAGGTTGATGCTGCAGATAGAGTTATTTTGAGCATGATATCTCACGTTTTTGTTCATCCACCTTGGTGCAGACATTTCGTTCACAGCTATGGCATTGAAACCATAAGACAAAGGTGAAACCCAATAACCCCATCCCCACCAATCTGGAATGGTACCTGTCATCATGGCAGCAACTCTCTATTAATGCATTCAAAGCCAAGAATTTCAGAATTCTGACATAGCTAGGGGGTAACATGTTATTTCATTCTAACCTTTAGGTAAGATGAAACCGCCAAGCAAGAAAACAAGGAGTAGAGTGAGAGCCCCGCCGGTGTTGGCAATGATCATGGTTCTGCAGACCCCAGCAATAAGCCTAAAGAGTCCAGCAGCCATCTGTTGGATGAAAAATACCAGCAGCAGTTGCTTGAAAAACCTGAAAAACAAGATCAGGAAATTGTCACTCAAATGATCGTGCAAAACAACATGATCGTTAATTTGAGAAGCTGTGGATTGGCTACGCCTCTTTACCTGCTAGCTTCAGGTGCAAAACCAACGGAGTAATAGGTAATTGACACCCAAACAACAGACTCAATTATAGACATTGGCAGCTGCAGCAAGAAAGTTGGCAGAGTGAAAGTCCAGGCAGGATGGAATTGAAGATCTCTTTGCTTGTAAAATACTGGAAGCCTCTTGATTACAAGCGAGAGCTCAGCAAAACCATTGAACATGTTAATGATCATAGTAAACAAAAGGGCACCAATGTATACCGCTCCATCTTCTTCATTCCTTGTGTGCATTTTAGACTTGATGAACACCGTGGACATTATAATTGCCATAATAAGAAGTTGAACCGTCTTGGCTACATAAACATATGCATTTCTCTTAACCAGTATCCATTCTCGATCCCAACATGCCTTGAGTAGTTCCATTTTGGGAACAGAATACTTCGAGAATGACAGAGCTGCTTTGTGGCCTTGGGTCTTGTCAAATGGCACGGAAAGCTCATTCTCTAGCCTCATCCCCACATGGAACCTCTTGAACCTTTCAACAAATTCTGGGACTGTTACGTATCTATATGGCTTGTTTCTATCATCCCAATACTGTTCCTGGTCTTTCTTCGAAGTAACCTGCAGTCAAGAGCCATTAATCAAAACCATGAGGTGTCTGCTAGGCTTGCTTGACATAGGCCAAAGCCCGCCAGTTGGTTATGGGCCGGTTTCAATTAAAAAAAACGAAGAGGTTTACCTCTTGTAAGAAATCAGCTGTGCCCTTCCTCTCAGGACAGCGGAACCCACAGCTCTCAAAGAAAGCAATAATGTGTTCTCGTGGGCCCTGGTATACTATCTGGCCTTCTGATAAAAGGATGATATCATCAAAGAGATCAAACGTCTCAGGAGCAGGTTGGAGCAGGGACACCAAGATTGTAGCCTCGGTGTAGTGTACAATGTGCTGCAAGCACTTCACTATTTGATATGTCGTGGAGCTATCTAGACCGGTGGATATCTCATCCATGAAAAGTGTTTTTGTGGGTCCAACAATCATCTCCCCTGGATTAATCATGGAGATTAAAGCATTAGGAAACAAACAAAATGACAGCAGCTAGCTACATGCTTGCCCATATTATCATTAAACAAATGTTCTTTTGACTTCATTCGATGGAAGGGCCTCTATTTTAATCCTTCTTAAGCATGATTAAGTAAGTAATTGCAGTTTCGACGGCAGCAACTTCTTAAACAGGTTCCTATAACAGAGAAACGACAGTTGCGAATGGCTTTTGTAAGAAAGACACCAGCGCTGGATGTCCAAAGAGGAGTGGTGGGAGAACCACAAGGAAATGGTCAAATATAACAGTACAGAAAGCTAATTTTAGGCTTGCAGGAAGAATATGCCAACACACAATTTGTCAACTTTAGTGTTCTCGAGTGAAAAGCAACCCCCACCTAAATCCTCGAGTCTGGGATATATAATTGGATAAATAATATTCGTAAATTATATTATAAATTATCAACCTGTAGTCACTCGCTTTTTCTGTCCACCCGATATCCCTCGTATCATGTCATCTCCGACGATGGTATCCTTGCATATATCAAGTCCTAGTATCTGCTCATCCAAAACAAAATTAAAAAATTTTAAAAAGGAGAAATTAGCAAGGTTTAGAATGATTACATGATAGTTATTTGACACCAAAATTTCGAAATTACGACATTGTGCTTAGTTGGTGGAATTAAAAAATGAAAACGAAAAAGTAATAATGCATCCAAAAGTTGGTTCACCAACCAAAAATCCTTTAAAAAACATAAAAATGAAGGGGTCAAGCACAACCCAGCCACGCCAGCATGGCTAGACACCAGTCAACGTGGTGGGTGGCGAGGAGAAATCTTTGACAAAAGAGAAATTAGTGGCGACAACCGTGAGTTTATCAGAAACTTGGAAGAGTCATAAAGACAGCTTGAACCACACATGAAGCTTCCATGCCACCATCCTCTTAAGGTTATTTCAAGCAATGATATTCCATTGTTAGGGAAATTCTACTGAACTTACTTTGAGTGTGTAGTCAGTAATGAGACTGCTTTCAACTCCTTCCATTGCAGTTGCCTGAAAATTACAGTTGAAATTTATTATGTAACTTCAAGATTTGTTAATATTTATGATGTCACGCCACATATGCATGCATGTGGCAACTTGCTCTTTCTTAATTTGTAGCTAGCTTGGCATTTACCTTCATGAAAAGATCCACTTCTGCCTCTGGAAATATTCCAGCATCCTTCTCTCTTCTTGCAAGCTCACTTAGGAGATCTATGGGTATAAATATAACATAGCCAATTCAATTAATTTGATCTTCATTAATTTCTTATCCCTCGATTGACAAGAGAAAATAAATAATTAAACTTCGTATAATATAATCACCATATCGTGTCCCGACCCCTTGACACCTTGCTGAGAAATCCAAGGTTTCTTTCACGGTCATTTCTCCTATGTGAACATCGTTTTGGCTGATATATGCTGATGATTTCCGTGGCATAAATTCCTTGAGTTCATATCCATTGTATGTTAGGTCTCCTGTAACCTGCTCAAAAAGAAATTGTATCAATTATAAGAAAACACCATTCTTATGCACGACAAACATATATTATATATGATAAATATTTGTCACCAACCTTAAGACTCGGGTCCAACTTTCCTGCTAGAGCTAACAAAAGAGTTGTTTTTCCTGAGGATGGTGGTCCCAGCAGTAGTGCCATCCTGTAACAGAACAAAATTTAAAAGGTCACATCAGCTGATGAAAAAGGATAGATAGTAGTAATTACAGAACGAAAAAAGACATAGATATAGTTACCGTGAAGGTTTTATAACCCCAGATGCATCTCTGAGGATTGTGAGCTTAGTTCTCTGAGCCAAATTAATCCCAACTACACCAAGAGCTGATTCAAACATGTTTCTTGCAGCATTTGGAAGGGTGGGGAGAGCTCTGGTGCCAAAATGGCAGTCAGCTTCAATTGTTAAATGATCAAACCTGACCTCAATTGTCGGGAGTCGGATGCCAACCCTGCAATTACAGGGAAATTATTAATTGAGTTGACTCGACCTGCAGGGTCTAGATGAGTTGAAACATGTCACTAAAAACAATACTCACTGCTGGTTTTATTTTTATTTTTTTTAAGAAAGGGAGAACAAAGAAAAGCAAATGATGAACTATTTTTTGTTTATGATTCTAGCAGCTTTATTGGTTGGCTTTAATTTCTGGAAAACAAGACTAGACTATCTGGGCCATGATGAAACAGGGGAAAATAAACAAAACCAGAAGAGCAAAAGACTAATTCTATGATAAATAATGGGAGAGAGGTTAACAAGAAACTTACTTATCGACTCTTTGTCTGAATTTCTTCAAGTATTTCTCATTATCTTCCTCTGCAACCTTAAAGAGCTTGTCGATAAAATTTTGTCTCTCATTTATGTCAAGCTTTCTCACATCAACTTCTTTATGCTGCTGCATCTTGCTGCCTTGGTCCTCAGTATCCACGAAAGATTTGATGATACTTGTTCTTAACCTATTGTATGTCGGCAACTTCTCTATGGCAGCCCATTTTAGAGCTTCTTCATCTTCATCGACAAGGTTGCTTCTCCTAGATTGCCTGCCAATTGAAAACATGTCTTCCATGTTCCAACTAGCCCTGCTCAAGCTCCTGCTTATGCTCCTGCTCAAGCTGTTGTGGCTTGATCGTCTACCAGAAGCTCGAGCCCTCTCTACGCCATCCATCTTTCTCTTATTCTGAATTGAATTTAGAAAAAAGAAAAAAGAGAATCAGTTCCACATCATGAAATGGAAAATAAAACAGCAGGAAATTGATTTAAATGCCAAAACAATGATAATAACAATAATAATAATAAAACAATAAAAGAGAAGACTTTCTGTTGTTTGCTTGCCGAGAGAAGGTTAAGAGAGCAAAGAAGAAGCAACGAATTTTATTTATCAATTGAATTAATTAAGCCCAATGTCAAAGACTTAAGTTTGGCGAGTTAGCCTAGCATGAAAGCCTGCGCCTAGAGCAACCATTAGGCTTGGTTGAGGTGAGGTCTTCACGGTACTGAAGAAATCACAACCGAGATTTTGTGTTCCTTAAAATCCTTCTTCTTCACCTACCAAACTGATGCTAAAATAAAGGCAAACATGCAAGAACTTACTCTCTCTGGTTTCTTGAAATAAAAAAATGGAAATGATGTTGAAATCTGTTATCTCTTAGGAGGAAGGAACGAGTCGAAAGAGGGTTGGTGGAGTTTTGAAAGTTCGCTTCTCACTTTCTCACCAAGAAAATCTTGAGGAGTTCTCCCTGATCCCTCTCTTCCCTTGTAAATGAGAGTGGTGGATTTAAGTTCCATTTCCTCTAGAGAAGTTGGAGAGTATATATAGCAGCAAGTGACAAAGTGGAGAGGGTGCAATTTGCAGATGGAGAATTTGTCAACGTCCGTATAAAAATAATAAAATAATAAAATAGTTGATTAGAATAGTTGGCAAGTCCTGGTTGCGCAGGTGTATTCCAACTTGATTGGCCTTACCAACTTTCCTCCCTGTTTCTCCATGCAATGTTCCTGTGGAAATCAATTTATCACTGATTTTGAACACTATTTTAATTTTTCTGAAAGCAATTTTATGGGTTCTGTATGCATGGCCAAATGGAGGCAGTAATCATACGGGAGAAGTCCTCAATGAAGTATAATATTAGGATTGATAGCTAATGAAAGCGGCCGTTTGTTTCATTTCAAGAAAAATAGTTTTTCAAAATTCTTCATATTTGTTTGCCTTAAAAAAATTAATGAATGAAAAATAATTTTTAGTCAAATAAAAATTTAATTTAGTTTTCAGAAAAATACTTTTTTTATTTTGAATGAAATATATTTTTTTAGAAAATTGCAATAAATTCAAAAATATTTTTGATTAATTTAATTTTCATATCAATTTCAATTTTTTTTTATTGCTATTTTTTTTCTCTTAATTGAATTTTTTTATCTATCAGATTTGATTCTTATTTTTTTGATTGTTATTTGTTTTATTTGAAATAATTTATGAAACTAATTCTTTTTTTTTTAATTTCATCATCTTTTATTTTTTTTTTTATCTATCAAATCTGGTCTCATTCTTTTTATTGTTATTTTTTTTAATTTGAAATAATTTATAAAATTCATTTTTTTTTAATTTCATTCTCCATTCTTTTCATAAACTCAAAAAAATAAATAACAATCGTAATATTTCATAACTTTTTCATCTATGAATTTGGTCTTCATTCTTTTGATAAACTTGAAAAAATTTTAAAATTTTAGAAGTTATTTTCCATATCATAGCCAAATATTAGAAAGTGTTTTCCAACTTATTTTTTTTACACTGTCAAACATTGAAAAATAATTCACTTTTCATGAATTTATATTTTTTATGAAAACTATTTTTTAAAAAAAAATCTACTTTTCATAAAACAAACAGAATTTAAATGACAAAATCTTTCATTTACTTGGGCCTAAAGTTTTTGTTTGTGGAGTACATGCAATTTGTTAATCTTGTTAAAAATGAGAAACTTTATCGATATGATATATATGGTTACAATCAATCAATTAAAAGGTATTCATAAACCCAACCAAACAATTATGAAAAATAAATTAAAATCTTTAATTATTCAAAATTCTTGATTTAATATTTTGATGTAGTTCTTGATTTTCTTCTTCATTATTGGTGATTGTATTGATTGGATTGCAATCTAAATATTTTTTTTTCCTCAATATGCTCTCTCAAACTTATAGAGATTTTAAATAAAATCTTCATGGATTTGATATCTATATTTAAAGATAATATTGAAATCTTGATGACCATTTTGAAAAATAACCTCCATGCCAAGGCTATTCAAACTAGTAACAACCAATGAAAAACAAAATAAAAAACAAAACAAAATCTACATGACAATATTTAACTCTATGTAAACCATGAAAAAATCAACTCAAACTTTACTCAAGTTTGTAACTTGAAAAAAATATAACATGAAGTTAATACTTCATGAATGAGAGAAATGTCATCAAAAGCATAATAAAATTGCAATTCTAAGAACGAATAAAAAAACTAATAAATTATAGTATTAGAGTTTAAATCACTTAATCAAATACAAGTTGATAATAATATGATTTTCTTGTAATGGAGGGATGTATGATGATTATAGAAAAAAATGGCAAAAACGAAAAAACCTAACAAAATAAATTTTCTAGTAAGGGATCTAATGTAGTTATAGAAAGAAAAAGGTGAACATAAAAAAAAAGTTAAGAAAAGAATGTAAATAAAGATTAATAAAATAAATTAATGGTTGGCAGGTAAATATGGGTAAAATGTTGCTCGCCAATAAGATGAAAAAATTTTAAAATAATAATAAAAAAAAAACTCAATATATAAGATTCATTGCTTTAATATTATGTTAAAAGTAAAATTATTTTATTAATAGGATGTGTTGTTATAATCAAATAATTGAAAAGTATAATAGGAATACAACTAAAAAAATTATGAAAATAAATTACTATATTAAACTATTCAAAATTCTTGATTTCATTCTTTGATTAGGTAATTAATCTTCTTTAAATTAGT
Source organism: Populus alba (assembly GCF_005239225.2). Classification (NCBI taxonomy): domain Eukaryota; kingdom Viridiplantae; phylum Streptophyta; class Magnoliopsida; order Malpighiales; family Salicaceae; genus Populus; species Populus alba. Next base: position 19,417,991 of record NC_133284.1, on the reverse strand, counting down.
AATTGGATTACAATTCAAAAATATATTATTTTGATTTGTTTTTTTAACAAGTCTTTTTATTTGTTAGTGCCAATTTTGTTTATTCCTAATACTCTTTTTTAAATTATTTTAATTTTTTTAAAACAAAATTTCTTTTACCTATTTTTCTTTCTTATTTAACAAACATGATAGAAGGTTTTTCGATTTTGTAATAAAATAAATGAAGAAATATGTAGTTCTCTTTGAGCTTCATCTTGAAGTGAGTCGATAGTATCGAGTTCTTAATCAACAAATCTGATCGAATATTCTTTACATTTTGTGAGGAGATACACATATATATTGTCCTACGCTTCATATGATTCTTTCCTTTTGGGCCGATTATAGGTGAGCATGGATTTATACCCTCTTTTATTTGTATATAAAAAAAAAAAAATTATCATTGTATACTATAATTAAATATACTTTATGAAACATAAAATTATTTTTATTTTTTGTTAAGTAATGTAAGATACTCCCTTCATCGGATAAAACTTAATGCACTATTCATAATTCCGCAGCACAAATTCAATTGTATTATTACTATTATGAAAATTATATTGAGAATCTTAAACAAAATTGTCTGCGAAAATCTTTAAAACAGTTTAGCATTGTATTTTATGGATTTGTTTTGCTCAATTTTGGGCATAATTCATGAGTAATTTATATATTTTTTAGTATTGAATGCAATTATTCCCTTAACCACTTGTATGGCTAGGATAATTAAACCCAAATCATTAAATTTATTTTGAATTAGCATAATTAGTAAATAATTTAATTCATATTATTTTATTATTAGTTTTGGATCATACTAGTCATATTTCGAGCCTAATCATTGATTTTGAATTCAATGTTTTGTGCTATGTAGGCGACATTAATAAAACAATAAGGAGTAAGCTATTATCATTTCTTGTCATTATACTAAACCATTTAAGTTCAATTTATATTCACTAATTTAGATTTAACCAGCATAAGAGGATCTCAATCCCTATTTATTTCACTCACCTTAATTATAATCCGAATCGTTGAATTCGAAACCAATTGTGAGATATAGAACTTGAAAATATGAGAGGATCCAAATGAATAATATATCCTATAAATCTAATGGCTGAGATTTTTGTGCAAGTGAATCTAAGAAAACCATAATTATTAAAATCAGATCGACCTGATAGGTCGATCTAGAATCAGATCGACCCGGTAGCTGAATAGATCCGAGTAAGACAAAAGATCAGGTCGAGCAAAAACCAGGAAAAACCTGGTTGACCCGCGACTCAGGCAATCCAGCAAAACTCAGATGAGACCAGTTTTTTTTTCTTTTCAAATGTTTTTTTTCTCTTAGCTAGAGACCCCTTTTTATATTTTTTTAGTTGGTTATTAATTCTTTTAAAGTTCATTAAATAAATACTAGAAGAATGTTTTATTTTTTCAATGTAAAATTTGAAACTCTTTGTTATGTATACTTTATATTCACAAGAAAAAAATTATTTTTTCAATGTGGGATTTGAAGTTTTTTAATATATATACTCTATGTTCACAAGAAAAAAATTATGTTTTTTTTAATGTGGGATAAAATTTTTGAAATAATCTTTTAAACTTCATTATTTATAACATATATAGCTTATATTCATATGGATTGTTTTTTAATTTTTTCCTATGAAATATTAAAACTTCAAATATATATTTTTTTAATTTTTTTCAAGTTAATTAGGGTTAACCTGTATAACCTAGAATTCGGCTTCTTGACCGTGTTTAATCCCGGATTGAGTATGATAACTACGAAGAAAACTACTTGTAGTAAGACTTTCTATATTTTCATTAGTTATGTTAAAATAAATTCTAATAGAATCTTAAAAATATTCAGTAAAAGAAACCGAGTCTTTGTAAAGTTCTTGATCATCTTTCCATAATAGATTTTGTAAAGGTAAGCTACTCATTATACGTGTCTACATATTCCATATACTATAGAGTTATCTGTTCTACATCACCATACATACGTATTTACATACATATTTCTTATCCATTTGATAAATTGTTAGCTGGAAACAGGCTCTTAAGATGAATCTTATAATCTTAAATTTGCTAATTATATTACATGTGTATCATATAATTAATTAAGGCAAGGCCATTGGAAGCATCCCAAGAGAGTTCAAGTTGATAAGGCTCACCGTTCAACAACAAAGCCAAATAGGCTAAATTAATCCTAGATTTTATATATATATGTGTGCGCGCGCGTGCGTGCCCGATGAGAGCCTACAACAGTGAAGAAAAGGGTGTGCTGCTACAATGACAAGAGCATGCAAGGTAGGTGGGCTATATTTTCTAGTTCAAGATGGGGAATTAAAAAACTCTCCATATGTTGTTGGTTGGTGAACTCGTTTATTTTTCTCCTTGAACATATTTTAAACTTGTTTTTTGGTTCACGTTCTACACAGTTGTTATGCTTTTCAAGTCTTTCTATTAGGTTTCATTTTGTCTTGTTTATTTGAATTACAGCGCCATTGATGTATAAGCCTCAAAAGGAGGGAGCTGGCAGAGATTGACGCCTCTTCTTTCAGCTTTGGCAACTTCAAGGAATTTTTTTGCACCCACGAATCTTCGTGGTTAGGCAGAAGGGGCCCTTGTAGGTTTCCACACTACAACCCGATTACAGGGTAAATAAAAAATTGAATTCAAAAAACCATTTGTAAATAAATTAAAAATTAATTTCAAATAAACTCTTACAAAACTAAAAATAACTCCAATCAGTTTACAAGTGTTTTTTATTTTATTTATGTATCAAAAAAATTAAAAAGTTAAAACTAGACTCTAAAACACCAAAATTTTTAAAGGATTGAGATCTCAAGTTAAGTGAGTTTTGGGCTTAAGGTATCCTTCCATAAATGTTTGTATTAAAGTTTTAAATATTTTTAATGTTTTTCTTAAATAATAAAAAAATGCCAAAATTAATTTCTTAGTTAAAAATCAACTCCCCTGATTCCGGTATAAATAGAGGCTAGGGAGATTGTACCGAAAAAGAGCATGAGTATTTTTGTTTTTTCTTAAGTTTTTTCTTATTCATAAACTTTGAAGGAAGTGCAAACTTTTAAAATAGAGTTGTTGAAATGCTAAAAGATTATTTGCATGATAACTGACAATTTTATTTTTAGAATAAATAGTTGAATCCTTAACAGCAACACTTATATTTTTTTCATTCAAATTTCTTCAATAAATAAGTAGAATATATTTGCTTTATTATTATATTTATGAAATCTAATTTCGTTCTTTTGTATTTAGTTTATGAGCACGCTAAGTTAATTAATTTTATCATATTATTAATATTATTCTATTCATGATTTGTATAAAATATACTGTGCTCATGCGTAAAACTCAATTAAAATTCTTTTTTGTGATTTTTCCTAACAGAATGCACTCACATGGAGAAAAATAAATAAAATTATGCCGTTGACCTATTCGTGCATCTCATTAATGGGAAATTTTCGTGTTTTTTACGTCTCTTAGAGGGAGAAATACCAGAATGATGGATGTTATTAAAATTAATTAATAATAATTGGCATTGTATTGACACACATTGTTTACTTTCAATAGAATAATTGTTTTGCAAACTCTAATGAATACACATATCAGTGTTCTATATATATATATATATATATATATAGAAATAATGATTACAAGCTTAAAAAAACAGAGTCAACATTCACAGACAACTTTCCTTGTTGTTTCTTAGCTGTTACAGGCTTGATCTTGATTGTTGGCAGATTTTTACTTATGGGATCTTCAACATGATTCAAGGAATCATCCTTTATACATTGTTTCTCTCTAGTTAAGGATCCATAGACTCTAGTCAAAGCATGCAGTAATATCATACGATCATCACTGGTGGATTCTGTGTTCTTTTTTCAATTCATCAGTGTCCTCCTCCTTAATCATATATGCATCTAGGGATGTTTGCATTTATGACCAAGATGGATCATTCATAGCAGTTAAATCACAACCCTCTCTTAATTAACCTCTGCAATATCTCCTCATAGGAAAATCTTTTAACTCCCGGTGCTAGCGATTTTGGAAATAAGTTTATTGTCCCTGTGGTCAGGTTTTAATTCTGTGAATGGTGTCGATATTCTTTGTTGCTTGATCCTTCCCCTGCTTTTGTGGTTAATTATGCGGCCGTTCCCTGTGAATATTAATGTATATTCCTATACATGTAGTATTGTATTTGTTCAAGTAAATAGATATATTTATTTTTAATATTTATTTATGTTTATTACGGAGTATTCCTCCATGGAGTTTATTAATGAGTTTAAAGTAAAGATAAAGTTAATAAGACAAAGATATTTTATAAAAAAAAAAAATTATAAAAAGATTGTGATAATGATATTTTCTATTGCATTAAATTATTATTATTAAATATTCCTAGTCGATGCTCTATTATAGCAGAACACTAATTACATCTAAGATCGGTACATATTATATTATTTCTTTGTGAAATGAAGTAATTGTTCTCATAAGTCGAGTTATGAGAAATATCTATAATTAATATATAGGTGTTTGTCAGATGACATCTACACTAAATTGTCCCGTATGAGGATTTAATATGGAGAAATCACTTGTATCTATGGAAAGACTTATGTAATAGTTGTATAATTGATTATTATATTTGAGATCACTAAGTTATTTTATATAGAAAATGCTATAGTTTAATTCTGACTATATGTTGCCTTAATCAAAGGTAACAAATGAGTACATGTTTGGTATAACATGAACTATATTAAGGTGCTTAAGTGATCAAGAGAGGATTCATCGCTCTAAATAATTAGAAAATATATTGCATATATTCTCAAATATTATTGATTGTAAAATTTTATAACAAGATGTAATGAGATTTGAAAAGAGCTTCAAATCTTATTTAAAATATCAGTGACTGTGGTGTTGAGAACAAACATGATCTTACATAGAAAATACACTCCATACTTCAATGTCTAAATTGCAACATTATTGATGAAGGGATAATAAGTACTTTGAAAAACTAGTTACTAAGATATTAAGTCAAACAACTTATAACTTTTATAATATTTAGAAGATTATGTCATGATGTTAGACATTGTACCTGATTTTCAAATATAAATTATTTAATTATTGAATTGATAATAAATTAAATTATTTAATTTATTTAATCCTATTTTGATAAAGAATATGATCTAGTTTTGGACCAAGATATTGGGAAACTTAATAGGTCATAACCATGGATAAGAAATTAAACTAGGATTGTAATTAAGTATAAATTAATTATAAATAAATTTTAGAAATTAAAGACTAGAATATAATTTATATAGAGGATTACAATTCTAGTCCTGGAAAAATCAAGTTGGGACTTGATTGCATAGATTTTTAAAATTGTTCTAAAATAATATATGTGATATTTTTTCAGGGGGCAAAGTAACATTTTACTATTTATAGCATAGTTTTTAAACCCGGCCCGGTCCAAAGCCCAAGTTCCAAGTTTTGACCGGGTCGCCCAGGTTAATTCTTTTTTTTTAAAAAAATCAAAACGATGTCGTTTTATTTAAAAAAAAAAAAAACAAAAATCAGTGAGTTCCAACTGGGTTTTTGGCCAGGTCAACCAGGTCACCCTGGATTTTTCTTTTACCTATTTTTTCTTAAACCCGGCCCTGTTTCAGCCCTGGGTTAGTCGGGTCCTATGTCGACCCGTCAGGCCAGGCTGAATTTCAAAACTATAATTTATAGGATTATCAAGTTTTCTCTTTAAATAATGTTGTATTTCATATTTTCTATACAGATTGTATATGTTCCAATGTAGTCGGATATAGATACGCTTAAAAAAAAAATACACACCAAAAAAATAAATTATTATTCTAGTAATCTTATTTAAACTATGAAAAATTTAGATTGTTTAATGAGATTCTTAAGATTTTTTTAAAAAAAATTATTAGTTTTATTTTATTTATATGTTTTGAGAAACTCAACAAAATGAAGATAGAGACTAGCTCTCCTTATCAAGGTTAGATGATTTGCTTAGACTTCCTTTGCAAGGCGGGGATTTAGGCCGCCATGAAGGTGCCTACAACACCTTTTTCAGGCTACTCTTCTGTCAGATTTGAAAACATCTCAAACTCCTTCAGTAGGTGTGCTGGTTAATTTGCCAAGTGTGAGATAGCTCCTGATTATCACTAGTCAGAACCTCTCTTTCAAAATCCTTCTATCTGATGGTCTTCTTTTTGTTTTTTTGTTTTTTTTTGGTTAAAGTTTCTCCATCAAGGAAAAAGACAGCGTTGTTGACCATATCTTCCTTCGAGATCTGGTTTGCTCGGCTGAGCCAAGCAACCATATCCTCTCCTGCAAAAGATGAAAATTGCATCCAACCCCTTCGTTGTTCTTCTTCTTGGAAACCGATCTGCAGCATATCTAACTCAGAATTTGCTTCAATTCATTTCTTGTTTCTGAAGGTGTTTGATATTTTTCTTATTAATTGCCAAAGCATCAGTACACCTTGGTTATTTATACCATTTCAATTGAGCCTAAGAAGAGTTCTAAATAAAAATAATAATAATTGATGAAGATAATTCTAATCTATTAATCTAAGATAGTTGATTAAATCAGAACTTGAAATTATTTAAGTCAGAGTTCCTAATCCTTCCAGCTTCTATTTCCGACTTCAAATTGGTTTTTGCCGCAACATGGCTGCTTGTTACTGAACTCTGTCTTCCTGCAAGAACACTTCCTTCCTCTGGATTCTACTTTCCCACAAGGACTTCAACCTTTCTTTTTCGTGCAAGGATTTCTGCTTCTCCTTTCCCAGAAAGGACACCGGTTTCTGTCGACCTTCTGCTGCTGGTTTCAGCTTGTTTCTTCGGCAACCTTCTTGCTCTATTATAGGCATTTTCTAAACGTCTTCCTCATCAGTATATTTTAACTTTTATCCTTGGAAATGCCCAAGTGGAAATTAAGGTGCAACTTTTATTTATTTATTTATTATTGGAGAAGATTCTGCTTGGAAAAGGGCATTAATTGGAACAACATTGGACCCACTCAACATGTGACAATCTTTTTTTTTTCCTTAAAAAACAGGAATTTGTAGAAAAGAAGCGGCAGATATCCACCATTCAAGACGGTGGCGAGACTTGATCGTGCCAAATTCCATGATTTATTTAATTAGCATCACCAACCCCATTAGTAAAAGATAACATTTAACGAAAACCACTTAATCTACTAGGAAACATTATTGGACTTTTTCTTGAAAAAGGGGAAAATATTCGATCATAATCTAAGTAATTTACTATAATTTGGCAATTAAAAAACTTCATCGGTGACCGAATCCAGAGAGAGGAAAGGGAAAGCTACATATTATATCTTTCAAGTGACCGGATTGTTGAAATGATGCAAAAGGGGTTGCTCTTCAAGCTCCACCTTCTTTGGTAAGTGGATGCATGACCTTGCTTGATTCATTGATGTTTGATGTTCATTCTTCTCGCATGATCTTTGCTTGATCGAGTCATTCTTCCCCTATGCTTTCTACTTTTTCTTTTGAGCTATAATGCCATAGATGTTTCATTCTGGTCAAGACGGGGTTAGGAATTTTAGCTAGGAGGCCAAATTAAAGAAAAGAGCTGATTTAAAAAAAAAAAACAAATTTAGAGCTAGAAATATAAATTATTGAAGGAAGCTGCAAAATATATATATATATATATATATATATATATATATATATATATATATATATATATATATATATATATATATATATTCTTGTAGGTGCCGGCCCCCTAATTCAACCGCTGCTTCCAGAGGTTCATCACCAATCGTCATCATTATTGTTAATAGAAACAGCATTCAAAAACTAAGGATCTCAATACATACGAGAAATGTTATTTTTCATAGAGATAATCACATTTTGGGCTATAAAAAGTCCTAAATCTCATAACTAACTAATTAATTACTTAATTATTAATAATATACTAAAATAAAGTTGTGTTTACAGTCGAAAAATGAATGAATTATAATTAAATATAACAATAGATAAAATTAGACTTATGGCTTTCACAATTCATCATAACATTTTTTTTTTTAAACTTCGTACGATGGTCACAAGAATTTATCTAAAACTAGATGCATTTTACTATCCTCAATAATTTTTCTTTTATTTATTTTTAACGAAATTTTGTGTGAGCTGGGCACCTTTTTTTCATTTCAACGACATTAATTTTATGTGAGATAAGCAGTTTGAAGGGTTCATTAATAGGATTTACTGGTATCAATCGTGAGATTACAAATTCAATTACTGATACTATTTGAAATTAAACTTCTTATGTCACATCGACCAAAAACAATTTAAAAATTTTAAATTGAAATCATTTTAATTACATTTTTAAGAACAAATAGTCAACGTTTTGATGGTAATTGTTCTATTTATTTTTGGGACTCCACAAAATACAAAAATAATTGAAAGAAATGTTGGAAGATATATATATATATATATATATATATATAATATATTATATATATATATATATCATTTGGCTATTTGAGGAAAATCATAAGTAGATTTTATAGTATATTTTTTACTAATAAAAACCTTATTGACAATGAAAATTCAATTTGAGGAGGGAAATTCATGTTTGGATGTTTAAGGACTCAATTGAAAAAATTTTCAAGACTTAGTCAAATTTATAAAGGGTTTAAATACAAGAAAATTGACTTTTTGAAGTCAATTTAGGCTTTAATCAGAAGAAGAAAAAATCTAGGGGTTTAATTGTAATTTTTAAAAGTAAATTTGGTCAAATCAAGGGCTTAATTGAAGAATTTTAAAAACTGATGGGAAATTAAGGGCCCAATTGAACAAATAAAAAAACCATGAACCAACTAGTTAGATGCGCAAGACTTCAAGGTTTGAAATTGGTGAAATCGATGGCTAAATTAAAGAAAATTAAAAGATTGATGGTCAATTAGGGATCCAATTGAACCAATTAGAAACCAAGGATCAAATTGTAAAAGATGCTCGATTTTGGGGTTGGCAATTGAGTGTGACAGGGAAAAAAATACATGAAATGAAATGTTTTGAAGGCAATTATGGGTGAAATTAAAAGAAATTGAAAGATTAGTGATTAAATTAAAGTTTGCTAAATCCCAAATTAAAAACTCTAATTTGAAGGGTTTAGCCTAAATGACGCATCGTTTGGCCACTTTTTGCTTATTGAGTAGGCACATTTAAACAAATAAATGTGGTGTTTCCGACCACTTCTGAAATTGTAACAACCATAATTTAACTAAAGAACACCCCTTCTACAACATTATTTCCATAAAATCAAACACATACATCTCATTTTCTCTAATGATTTCCAAAATATCTTGTCCCCGATCAACCATCATTGTATTTTCAGATTCTATGTTAATCAGATTAGCACTTTTAAATTAATGAATATTGAGCTACAAACCTCCGAATTAAGAAATAATGAATCTAATCGAAAGATATGCATCCTCTCTACCAAGTTTAGGTGGTTTTAAGCAACATTAATGTCGGAGTTTCTCCAGTGAAGCCATGAAAGTGGTCAACCCAGTTAGCCTTAATTGAGATACTCATTTGCACAAAACCACCCAACGTTTTCATGTGTTCACACTTAAAAACTCCCAGAAAGTTCTAATCAAAGGCTGAGAACACTTCTCTCAAGATCAAAAGGGTGAAATACTTCACCTTGGCCTCCAAGTTTTTTATAAAGCAACCTAAATCAAAAACAATTTATCCTGTGATTAAACGAGCCTGAGTTTTGGTTTAGTCCTTTAGAATGCTAAAATGTCAATTCTGAATCTCAGATTTTTTATTTTGATTTGGCAGTTTTGAAAACGAAAATTAATGCATGTTTACAACGATTTATTGTTTTTGTTAGTTTCTTTTGTTTCAACTATGTTTGGCATTGATAATGTGGTTTGTTAGAATGAAAAAAAAGACATGTTTTAAAGGGCTAAAATGACCATTATAGGTTGGATAATTGATGGCTTTTTCTGGGTAGTTATTGGGTTTTCTAGATAGTGTTCTTAGAAAGAACAATGCTTTAACTTTATGATTTGAACTATTGTGGTTCCATTTATTTGCACAAAACCCTTTAAACAACTTGATTACCAAATAATCTAGGTTTAAAACACATCAATAACACAGATTCATGCATTTAGATTATAGGTTTCTTTTAACTACCCAAAATACATTTTAATCAAATTGTGGCTTTTGAGTGATAATCGATGGTTTTTTATGCATGATTCTTGATATATGGATGTTGAGTTTAAACTTGAATGTTCTTCGTATTCTTCATTTGTTTGATGTTTGATCTGTTTTATCCAAGAAATTTTGAGTTTTATGTGTTTCTTATGTTTAATTTGTTTTGGTTTTAATTTTTATTTTTGATTTGTTTTTGGGTCAACCTAGTCGGGTCAAAACTGGGTTAGACATTTAAGGCCCTGTTTGGCTTGCCACCCTTTTTATAAAAAAAGATTTTTGGTCTAAAGAGGTGTTTACCAAACACACCCTTACGCTTGTTTTGACACTTTTTCTAAAAAACAAAAGTGGATCTTGCCAAACATGGCCTTACAAAAATATAAAAATAAGTAAGAATAATAAAATGACTTAAAAAATAGTTTTATAAAAATGATTTTTGTTGGTTGCATACAGCCAAATCTCTCAAAAATATGAAAATCATATTTTTGCTTTATATATATATATGGGGTGTTTTAGCATTTTTATGCAAAATTAAAAAAAAAATATTTTCTTGCATTTTGGATTTAATAACCAGTTTACTGAATACACAAGAACATGGTCAATATTTCAATAATCCCTTAAAATTTTAATTTATAAGAATTAATGGTCAATATTCTAGTATAAATATTAGACCTACAAGTAGGCTGGTATTTAAATATCAAGAGTTGACTAGAAAATTCTTAAAATTATTATAAATATTCACCAATTTTAATTTAGGGTATTTTCCACCATAATATATGAATTGTGAAAAATTTTTTTACCTTCCAGGATAAGTAAACCTTGTTAGGGCATATACATGGACCCATTCCATAAAACTTTATCTGGGCATATGAGCCCATAAAAAAAATTGAAATACCCGATTTAGTCCTAATAGTAAATCTTTATCCTGAGCCATAGACAGATTACCGGTTAGGAACTTATCAAAATCACTAAACTGCATCTAGATCATACAATGCAGCTTACCTCATGTAAGGTGTGCTAAAGGTACTAATATCTTCCCTACTAACAATCAGTCCCTTACCCTTAGAATTTTTTATATACGTTTGGGTTTCCTAGCGACTCTGAATCAAACAACTAGGTGGTGACTTCTTGATCTTGTGACGTCACGCGTCCATGTGTGACAACAATGTTTTGATTGTATCAGGGTTGGGTCGACCTTGTCAACATGAGTTGTTAATCACATAGATATTAAACCCGACTCGGGGGTTGACCCGGCTAAGGGGCTGGTTCGCAGGTTACACAGGTCAACCCGAAAAAATAAAAATAAAATATTTTAAGTTTTAATATTTCATATGAAAAAATTAAGAAACAATTCATGTGAATACAAGCTATACATGTTATAAATAATGAAGTTTAAAAGAATATTTTAAAAAAAAATTATCTCACATTGAAAAGATATTATGTTATCATTTTAAGTTGAAGTATTTAAACCAAAAAGTTTTTTTATCCCACATTGAAAAAACATAATTTTTTTCTTGTGAACATAGAGTATATATAATAAAGGGTTTCAAATCCCACATTGAAAAAATAACTTTTTTTCTTATGGGCATAGAGTATATATACTAAAAGGCTTCAAATCTCACATTGAAAAGATATTATATTATCCTTTTAAGTTGAATTATTTAAACAAAAAGATTTTTATCCCACGTTGAAAAAATATAATTTTTTCTTGTGAACATAGATTATATATACTAAAGGCCTTCAAATCCTACATTGAAAAAATAACTTTTTTTTTTGTGGACATAAAGTATATATACTAAAGGGTTTCAAATCCTTTAAATATCACATTGAAAAGATACTATGTTATCCTTTTAAGTTGAAGTATTTAAACCAAAATTTTTTTTTATCCCACATTGAAAAAACATAATTTTTTTCTTGTGAACATAGAATATATATACTAAAGAGCTTCAAATCCCACATTAAAAAAATAACTTTTTTTTTCTTGTGGACATAAAGTATATATACTAAAAGGTTTTAAATCTTTCAAATCTCACATTGAGAAAATATTATGTTATCCTTTTAAGTTTAAGTATTTAAATCAAAAAAAAATTTATCTCACATTGAAAAAATATAATTTTTTCCTCGTGAATATAGAGTATATATATTAAAAGGACTTCAGATCTCACATTGAAAAAATAATTTTTTTCTTAGAAATATAAAGTATATATACTAAAGGGTTTCAAATCCCACATTGAATTAAATAAAACATTCTTTTAGTATTTATATAGTGAACTTTAAAAATGATTAATAACCAATTAAAAAATATGAAAAAATAACTTTTTTCTTGTATTGATGTGAAAATTATAAAGGTATAAATCAGTTTTAAATAATTAAGTTTTCTTTCAATAATAAACATATGAGTTTGGAAATAAATCATGAAGATATATAATTAAACTCTAGAGTGCTTGCATCAAGCGAAATACTTGTAAACCTAAAGAGAATATTAAATTGCATAGAAAAATATAATTAAAATAAACTAAAAGTTTATCAAGAAAGCATGTAAATAGAGTGATAAAGAAAGCAAATTAATAAATCACTGAATAAGAAAAGCATAATGATAAAACATAAAACAGTGAACAATAAATTTACAGAGAGACAAAATCTATAAAAGAACTTGAAAAAGTTTCTATACAATTTACAAGAATTTGAGGTGTTTATTTCGTACTTAAACTATAATATTTATTTAATTTGGGCCATCTTCTGCTTAATTAAGATGTAATAAGAAGCATTTTTGTATTTTTCTTCTCTTGACATTGAAAAGATACATGTATCTTCCATGGAGAGGAATAAAAGTCAAAACTCAAGTTCATCAGAAAGCGATGTGTCTCAACTCGCATCTCAAAAGCTTAGAAGATTGCATGGCGTGGCCACCATTTTACCAGTGGAGTCAGACTCAAAACTACAGACACTTTCATCAAGGCAAGGCATGGCTACAATTGTAATGAAGACCGGAATAGCGTCTACCTCCATTGTCTTTACGCAGCAGACAAATCCTGAGAAAACCGGATAGAAATACATATGTATGATCCAAATTTAGTTGAACTTTCACCAGACGCCAAATCTCAATTTTCCATCATGTTATGTCACAACTTGCATAAATATATACTCTGTAAAATCTTATTGATCAGGGAAGGTGTGAGACTCACAACTTGCATAAATACTCTGTATAAATATTGGAATATTGCTGTGATTCCAAGTAGTCATGCATGATATTTTTGGCAATCAATCAACGAAAGAAAGCATTAATCTGAGATGATGTATAGATATTAATCTCGGTTCATTGTGGAATATATAACAATATAGCAGCAGTAGTAGTAATAATAAGCCTAGTAATATAGTATTTTTATAAGTGTACGTGATATTTTCTAATTATTATTATTATACTGCTTTTTGGGTGCATATTCTTATATTTTTGTGTGTTTAGAAATGTAAATAAATAAATAAAAAACATAATATATTTTTGCATATTTAGAGTGTAAGAATTGCATAAGAGAAACGGGTCGAGGATTTACTTCTAGAACATTCTTCAGAAAGAATGGAACTAGAAGGATAAAATAAAAAAATTTAAAAAAATTGATAAACTGGCCAAGCCTGTTCTGATGCAGGTGCAAGCCTTGACTGGGTTCCTGTAGAAAAGAAACAAAAAAAATAAAAAACAATCAAGAAGATGTTTGGAAATTCAAATGGTTTGAAACAAATGAGGGGAGATGATAGTTTGAGAGAAAAGAAATTGACGGGATATTATTGTTTCTTCCCCTTTCATCTGAAATGAAGACTTTCCTTTGTAATGGTAGGTCAGCGAAATTTATTTTCAACCCCAAATCTATTCTTTCCTTCAGTCTTCCGGGTTGAATTGTTTACATATTCAACGGATCATTGTTAGGTTACCTTTATTTATTTCTTCATTTTTATTAAAAAAATAATAAAGAAATTTGAACTTAAGATAATTTCTTGAGAGATGTAGTAGGTGTTTGAAAGTATTGTATGTATAGCGGTTATGATTTAAAATATATTTTGTTTGGAAAAATATTAAAATAATATTTTTTTTAAAAATTATTTTTGACAACAACACATCAAAATAATATCAAAACATTTAAAAAAATTAATTTTTAATAAAGAGATATTATTACACAATGATAAGAGGATATTAGTATAAAGATGAGAAGGTACTAAAATACCTGTTAAGGAAGTCTTAAACTCTTTAAGTCTTATTTACTTGAGAGTGTGATTTTAGTTGTTTTTTAAAATACTTTTTACTTAGAAATATATTAAAAAAATATATTTTTTTAAAATTATTTGTTATATCAATACATTAAAATAATCTTAAAAACACAAAAAAATATTAAATTGAAGCAAAAAAAAACATTTTAAAATTTTTTTAAAAATATTTTTAAAACATAAAACAAACAATTTATAAGAAGCTTGCTGATATCAAACGTGTAAACAGCCATCCCACGGGCTTCATTATTACAATGGTAGAAAGATGATCCATGCATGCCTTCATCCCTGCCTGTAATTTCAACAAGTGTATTAGTTGGTGATAAAGATTTGAATATTTACTTTTGTATTCACACTCCACCCTTTTTCTTACTAATTTTTCCGTTCACGCTTCACACCTTTGTTCCATCATTGTTATATTATAGAAGTTAGAACCATCGTTTCATTAAATATCTTCTGATGTGAAAATTTCAAAAAACCCATTTCATTGGAGCGGTCGTTGAATTGCAGAAGTCATATGTAAAATTTATTTCAAATCATCAGGTTGTGTGGGGGCCAAGGGAAACAAAAAACTCCCCTAAGGAGGTTCATTTTTTTTTCTGAAAATTAACATTGTTTGACCAAAGTTTTCTCAAAATAACATCTCTACAGAAATATTTTGAAAATTAGCATAATTTTAATTAAGTCACGGATAAGAATCACGACTTTAATAAAAAAATCATAGGTGAAAACCACTATTTTAACCAGAAAAAAAAATTCATAATCTAAACTTTAACTCTAATTTTAAACTAACCCCAAATAAAAACCTTAAACAATACCCTAATCTCAAATCATAATCATAAATACTAACTTTAAATTTCAAAAGCAAAACCTAAACATTAACATTAATCACTAACCCTAACTAACTCCAAACCCTAAATGTAGGGGTTTGGATTTAATGTTAGTATTTAAGGTAGAGGTTTAAGATTTGGATTTAGGATTAGCTTAAGGGTTCTTCATATAGTCAAGCTAGTAGAATTTTAAGGTTTTGAACAGTCAAATGGAGATCTACTAAATTTAGATGAAGATCTGTCATAAACAAAATATGTAAATAACCTAGGAGATGCTTTTTATATACTAGTTTACCAAAGGTAGATCCAATATGAGGTTTTGTCATGCCAGGCTAGCATAATGATAATAAAAGGCCAAAATGTTTTATCCGATAATTGAGTTGGTCTCAAATTTTTCTAGGTGATTTTACAAGCTCAGTTCTGCAAGAGGCCTAATTAACTTACTTAAACTAGCCAAGCTCGAAAGATCTCAAATTAGGGCTAGAACATCCTATTTTAGCGAATTTTGTTATTATTCCTTGATTTTTTTAAAATAAAACTTTTCCTATTTATTTGAGGATTTATATTTTATTACTATTTTAAAGTTAGTCTAGTGGACTATTTTAAGGGGATGTAAACCTCCTAGAGAGTCAAAACTTATTAAAATTTATTTTAGAAATAAAAATTATGACTTAGGGTTATGTTGTGATAATCCTATTTTAACCATTACTCTTTATTTTTGTGTTAGCTACTATCCTTATTGTGCTTCTGCCTGCATCAGTTAGTATTTAGGATTGGTGATTGGATTTTAGTTTTAGAATATTTGTTTCGGGTTTGAATTTAGAGTTTAGGGTGAACAAGAGTGTTCAAGGTTTGCTTTTGGGATTTAGAGTTAGTTCAGGTTTAGGGTTAGATAGAGAGTTAAAGTTTAGAGTTTGGGGTGAACAAGAGTTGTTCAAGGTTTGCTTTTGGAATTTAAAGTTAGTTCAGGGTTAGATAGAGAGTTAAAGTTTAGAGTTTGGGGTGAACAAGAGTGTTCAAGGTTTGCTTTTGGGATTTAGAGTTAGTTCAGAGTTAAATAGAGAGTTAAAGTTTAGATTTTGAATTATTGTTTTTTAGTCAAAAATTACGGTTGTCACCCTATATATATATATATTTATCAAAGTCATGACTCTCTTTTGCTTATTTTAGGCAAAATCGTGATTCTTATTTGTGACTTTTTATAAGTCATAATTTTCACCCCACAACTTTAATCAAATTGTGCTTTTTCCCTAAACTTTATTGGCATATTTTATTTTGCCAAAACATTTGTTAAATTATGTTACAAAGGAAAATGAACCCCTAAAAAGGGTAAAAATAAACCTTCGTTAAGGATGATGTTATTTTTCAATGTTAAAGATGAGCAATCAATCACATATATGTTTTTATTTTATTACAAATTATAAAAGAAACTAAAATTGCTGTGTCTTTCATGTATAGACAAGTATGAACGTAGACTTAAACCATTGTGGGATTCATGTGGCAAATTTCATTTTATTTCCTTTTCTTTTATGTCGTGAAGATGTGTCTAAATGGTCGCCATGATTTTTGTTTCTTTTTCTCCTTATAATCTCATGCAGACAGTAATCAAAGAAGTAGTATTTGCTTTCCTTTATTTTCTCTTTTACTTCTATTTATTTGTCCTCTCCACACTTACAACAAAACCTCTCTCTCTCTCTCTCTCGCCAATGATTTCCACTACGGACTACAAATTCAATCATCCCATCATCTTAGATTCTCTCTCTTTCTCACAGTTTATTCCTTCATTCTTTAAACTGTGTTTCCTTTATTTTTCTCATAATAAAAAAATATTTCTTGCTTTAATAATATAACTTAAATGAATTACTCATATAAAGGAGATCGATCATTTGCTACATATGGCTATAAAGGTTTAGCGACTTAAAGTTGACAACCTTGAAGAAGGTGAAAAACTTGAGTTTCACCTCACCACTTACAATTCCTTTCATATTAGTTGGCTGTGCTTAAAATTAATATGTTTTTTGTTGGGTTGTTGTTGAAAGGAGGCTTCATTATAATAAGTTTTATTTGTAGCTTAACTTTGGAAAACAAATACATCATCTTAAAAGATTTATTTAATTTAAGAATATTTCATAGAAGGTGTCCTAGAATTCCAACCCAAAACGATCATGAATGGAATTAATATAGTAACTTTTTTGTACATTGATTTTGACCCCCCTAGTTTCTATCACATTTTCAAAAAATATTTTAAAAATACAAAAAATCTATATAAAAAAAAACATTTTCAACGTAATTAAATCAATTTTCATCCATTTAATGATTTTCAACCTTTTTGTTTATCATTTTCATGTTAATGATTTTTAAAAAATTGAAGTATTAAAAAAATATAAAAAAATGAAGACAAAGAAACAAAAAGTTTGGTGAGAATAGTAATAATTAAGGAAAGGATGAGAGATTAATATGAACATTTCTAGCATATTCTCCAAGCAACTTAAAGATGAAGAAACAAGAATAAAAAATAAAAAATTAAAATTAAAAAAATAAGGCGAGAAAGATGTTGAAGTCTGTGGAAGTTTTTAGAATGTGATAGGATAAGGAAGAATAAGGAATAAAAAAAAGGCATACAGAGTAGGGACATAAAAATATTAGGTAGTATAAAAAAGAGGTGAAAAAGAGAAAAGTTTTAAGGGATTCTTTTTAAAAACAAAACAAAGAGAGGAAAAACATGTAGAAAGAGAGAAAGGAGAGAGAAGAAAAAAAGAGAGAAAAAAAATAAAGAAAGACACAAAAAGAAAATGAATAAAATAAAAAGAGAGAGAATACAGTAACCTTTCTCTCTGCTAATTTCTCTCTATCACCATCTCCAACTATAATTATGACTAGCCATAATGACAAAATAATTCTCACATTATCGAAAAAAACAATAGCATCAGCCACAAATCTATAGTCTCAATAACTTAACCATGATGCTAGAAGCTCCTTCAACCTTTTTCTTCTCGAAACCCAAACCACCAACTCCGACAACCATCATCCATTTAATGCCATCCACCGCAACACAGATTACAACTTCCATGCAACCAACAACTCTTGAAATAGTAGTAGCAGTATCCAAACTTGCAAGAAGAAAGATAAGATCAAACCATTAAACAGACAAATAAATGATCAAAATCTTAAATTGATCGATTTCTCAATTTAACAAGAGGTGAGTCTCACCACCCATACAAGAAGAAAAATGAGAAGAATAAGTACATGTTCCAGCCATCCATGTGTAAAAATATCCACTGAGCTGCATAAATATAAATATTTGTAAGACTTTAATGATGAGTTCTAATTGTAAATATCATTTGTAAATAATTATATTGTTGTATGAATTTGAATTTTTGATGTTCATCTTTAGTGTATGAGTTTATTTTCATGTTATTGTTTTTGAGGTATTCTTATTTGATATTCTAATAGAGTTTGGATTGGATCGGTGGGATCTCACATGAGCCTATTGAGTGTGAACGTTGGTTTTATTTTGAATATTAAATAATGGGTGGTGTTGAATATTATAGCTTTTGAGCCATTCACCATACAACAAAGAGAGAAGAAGAGGACGCCTGTCCTTGTAAGTAGGGGAGGGTTTTAAATGTCGACTGTGGAACCTCCTGCGATGATGGCGACGAGACGACGACGATGTTGATTATTATTATTATTATTGATTTGATATATAATATCCTTGTACAGTTAATAGTAAGATATCTTAATAGATTCTTAAAGTTAATAACTTAATATAAGATAAATGGATATTGTACTGGATTTTGCATGAATAAACACAATTAATTACTAGAACACTTTAGTGAAAAAAAAAAAAAAAAACTTCCTTAGAAGATTCGTGATGCTTGTATCAACTAAAGAAATAATTCGATGTGAAATATATTTTACCAAAATTAATCTTACACTAATTGTAAAATATAGTAAACTCAAAAAAATACCCGTGATTAATGTAGATAGCCGATTAATGATGGGATGTGCCGAAAGCATTACTTCCCCACATTTAATAGCCATCAAGATAGTCTTTCCGACGAAAAACATTGAATATTAACAAGATTGATAACAATGATAACACAGATATTATGATAAGATTTTTTTATAAAGTATTTTTTATTTAAAAATATATTAAAATAATATATTTTTTATTTTTAAAAATTATTTTTGATATTAATATATTAAAATGATCTAAAATTATTAAAAAATATTAATTTAAAATAAAAAAATAAAAAATTTTCAAAACTTTTTAAATATGTTTTTGAAACTAAAAAATAAAAAGGAAAGAGCCCGACACTGGTGTGTATATCTTGACGTCATCTTGACGTTCATCATATTGCCACGTGGAAGTCCCCACGACATTTTAAACATCTACTTGCGAACTTTTAATACACTAAAGTCTCTCGTGATTTGTAGCCGGACACAGGTGTGTATATATTGACGTCATCCTGACGTTCATCATATTGCCACGTGGAAGTCCCCACGACGTTTTAAACACAGACTTGCGAACTTTTCATACACTAAAGTCTCTCGTGATATGTATTTTTAACAAACACGTATTTGTGGTTTTTAATCAAGATAGGTGGATTCCTATGATTTAGTCTATTGTTTTTAAATGACGTTTTTTTTTTATTAATTTTAACTTTTCAAAATGTAATCAGATTATTTTAAGCAACAATTATTAAAAATTTCCAATTATTTATTTATCTTTGATTTTTTTAACTTTTAATTCACACTAGAAAAAACTATTTTATTTTAAGAAGTCAAAAAACAGATAAGAAATTGGTTAAGTTTTTTATTGTTAATTGTTGTACTTATTTTTGTTATTTTAAACTAATTAGCATGAATAAGTAAAATAATTATATATAAAAAGAATTAAATTCAACATGAATAAATAAAAATTAATATCTTTTGTTTTTAGTTTTTGAAAATAAAGTAAAAAGATTTCTAATGTAAATAAAAGGTTCGAGAATAAAGTCTCAAATTGGAATCAATAAAAATATGTTATGTATCCTTTCTTCCCTTTATAAATAATAATAATAAAAAAAAATAATGAAGAATTGGTTGACCATATATATGAACAAATAGACCTGTACTACCTACAATTGTCCAAATCAAAATCATACAAATTTCCTTATCAAAATACATATTATATGGACTTGTAATATCATCAAATCTATCTAGAGCTTATATGTTAAGGTTCTAGAACTCATGACTGATTTTTTCAACATAGTTGATACCATCACTAGCTACTATTCAAATATATATATATATATATAAAATCATACTTTGATCTAAATATTTTTTTAAATATAATTAAAACATTCAAATTATGGGTTATTTAATAGAAGATAATTATTTTGCATCCCAAATATAATTTCTTACATTCCTTTATTATTTTATTTTCAGATTTAATTACTCCAATTTTTGTGTGTATTGATACCTCCAATTCTAAAATTCTAGTTTCGTGTAATCATGCTATTAATTGCTAGCTAGTGATGAAAAAAAAAACAAGAGTGATTGGACTAATTGACATATTGATTTGAAATATGTCAAAGAAGATATATATATATATATATAATAAATTTTAAGGAGTGTAATTCAACTAGTCAGATTTTAAATTTGTTTTTTAAAAATCACAAGTTCAGATCCCACAAATCTCAGGGTCACTCTAAACTTACATAGTCGTTAACTTCAGGGCTCGTAAAATTAGTCAAGATAAACACAAACTGGCCCGAACAACCATAATAATTAAAAAAATCTTCCTATAATAAAAGTTAGGTACATTAATATCTCCATCACTCCTTGCATATAGAACTTATAATATTTTAAATATAAAAACTTTCTACAGAACATATGTGAAATTAATTTGTAATGATAGAAAAGTCCGAAATGTTAGGCAAAAAGTAACAATAAACGTGGTGATATACACGCCCACTTGAGCCTGGGTTGGTGAAGGGTCGAGCCACCGGGAGACCACCCAAAGCTATAGTTTTATAGACTGTGGACGGTCAACGTAAAATGGAAAAAAGAATATAAAGTGGCAAACACATATTCAACACCAACAAGCCGTCATTAACTAGTATTTGTTGCGTAGCCTATTTCTGACCAAAATAAAAAGACTAACATAAATTCTACCGAAACTGAAAAATGATTGAGAGTTAGAAAAGAAAGAAAAAAAGTAATATTTAAAATACCTCGATCCCGTTTGTGAGGTTTCAGTAGCTCACATGACATCAACCTGCCATTTAAAATACCATTTTTATTAAGGAATTAAAGAGCCATGACTAATACTAATTCTGATATTTAAAAAGTTATTATTTTTTTTATTTCATGGGTTTAAATTTTATTTAGAAAATTTTATTAAATTGATATGAAGAAGATGTCTTTAAATCATACAAAAATTATCTTAGTTAATATGAAATTTTGTTTGTTTTGGAAATGTGGTTACTTTTCAAAATATTTTTTATTTGAAAATATATTAAAATAAAATATTTTTATTTTTAAAAAATTATTTTTGATATTAGCATATTAAAATGATCTGAAAACTCTAAAAAAAATATTAATTTAAAGTAAATAAAAAAATTAAAATAATAATTAATTTTTTTTTAAATGCTTCTAAAATATAAAAATAAAGGTTAGATCTAATTTAAAAAAAAAAATCATAATGAGCAATCAAAATAGAGAAATGCTAGGAATAGAAGTATAGCTTTATTAAATCAGTTAAATATGTGATATATATCAATGTGTAAAGAACTTTTGCGATGTTAAATAAATTTCAAGACATGCGGAGAATAATAAATAGAATGTTCACAGCTTTCCACCTAAAAATCAATTTTAAATATTTTTTTTTATATGGTTGATAATTTCTAAGAGCACACATCACTATTAGATTTTTCTTCCTCGTGAAAGTCAGAGAAGAAAAAGGGTGTCAGAGGAACATGTTTAAAGTATTGCATTTACACCATACAAACACATCAGACATTGCTAGACATTTCCTTTTCTTTTTCCATCTACTCAGCTACGGTTTGTTTATATATATATATATATATATATTATATATATATATTAAAATAAATTTAATTTTAAAAAAAATTAATATCTTTTAAATATTTTCAAATAATTTTGATATACTGAAGTTAAAAATTATTTTTAAAAAATAAAAAATATATTATTTAAATATATTTTTGAAAAATATATATTTTAAAAAATAACCACTTTTGGACTGCTAATCTTCTACTAAGTATAACAAATAATTAGTTTAAAGTCCAAGAAAACAGATACATCAACTGAATATTTTAGTACTTGGAAGTTTTATAATATGGAGATAATGTTCAGGCGCGTGAGGACTTGATCATTTGACAAACTCTTCAAGCTGCTACTTCAATTCGTCAAAGCTGCTTCAGGTTAACTATAGTTCTAACGCGATTCTGAGCACACTGGCCTTCCAAAACTTATACTATCTAAATATTTTCAATTAAGAGGCTTAATTAGAGTTCTTTTAATTTAATTATAGAAAGACAGTGCCAACACATTCCATATAAATAGACGCGTTTGGTGTTCCTGTGTACTGTGTTATCGGGTAAAACTAAAGTTATATTAGATAAATAATTGTTATATATGTTGAGCTTCAAAATATTTAAAAACAAATAGTGTTTGTTAAATTATATTAATTGGACTCCAGATTTTAACCTAGATTTGTTAAAAATAGACAATCACACAAAAAATAAGAGCTAAAACTTACTATTTATAAAAAAATCTAAAAAACTCTATAAATTGATAAAATATTAATTTTTTCCTTGAATAATATCCATATATTAATTCAAGTGAATTTTAAAAATTAACTTAATCAAGTCTTACTTGATTATTCTAGGTCTATAAATATAATCTCTATATTAATTATATTCTAGTCTTTAATTTTTAAAATATATTTTAATCAAGTCATACTTAATTAAATTATCTCAGTTTAATTTTTTGACTAATGGTTCTTCATGTGTATAACCCATTAAGTTCCTAATATGTTGGTCCAAATATAAAGTATAATTCTAATTAAATAAAATTGAATAAATTAAATAATTTAATTTATTATCAATTCAACTAATTTATATTTGAAGATTAAGTGTATTGTCTAGCAACGTGTCTTGATCCCCCCAAATATTAAAAAAATCATTAACGATTTGAATTAACTTTTTAGTGACCGGTTTCTCAGTGCAATTAATATCTTTTCATTAATAATGTTTTGATTTAACATTAAAGTATGAATTATGTCTGCTATGTTAAATCATGTTTGTTCTTTACATAATAGTCATTAATCATTTGAATAAGATTTGAAACTCTTTTTAAATCTCATTCCACATCAGCCAAGGATTTCTTAACCAATACTCTTTGAGAACATATATAATATTTTTCCTAATTCACATAAGATGATGAATCATCTTTTGATTACTCAAGTACCTTCATATAATTTATGTTATACCTAATATCTGCCTCTTCGTTACCTTGATTAAGATAACATGTAACAAGATCAAAGTATATCATTTTCTATATAAGATAATTTAGTGATCTTAAGTTTAAGAATCATTTACACAACTGTCACGTGAGTCTTTCCATAGATACATATGATTTCTCTATAAAGAATTCTCATGCAAGTTAGTTTAGTATACATATATTATGATAAACATCTACATATTAGTTCTAAGTATTCTTTATACCTCAACTCATGATAACAACTTCTTATTTTTATAAGGAAAAAAACATAATATGTACAAGTCTTTATGCTCTAATAAATGTCTAATATTTAAAAGAGCATCGACTATGAATATTTTAGAAATAATGCTTTGATGCAATATAAATTTTATAATTACAAAAAAATTATAATTTTCCTTGCAAAACATTTTATTCCATGGACTTTATCTTTACTATAGATTCATTAATCTAATATTATATGAATATTAAAGATAAATTAAACCTTTATTAATTGTAAATATATATTTACATTAAAATAATAATGTTATGTGCATCCAACCGATTGGCTACGAGACATATTAAACTAACAATTTCTCATTTACAATAAAGGCAATCTCTCATGTATTTAATACCATATTGCACCATGCAACATTAATGCTTTTATATGGATAATGACTTAATAAGCGGATTTTCTAGAATTGTTTTTAGGGAGTATTCACTCTATCTTTATATCTTTCATTTCATTGATTTATCAAATCAAATGGAATTTGTTAAGTACTTATTTGAATTATTGATGAGACCTTGATTCTTTTTCTTATACAATGGCTCCATTGTTATCACAATACATGACAACTGGGTCAACAATGCTAGGAACCAACCTAATTCATTGATGAACTTCTTAATCCAAATAACTATTTCATAATTATTTTGGGTATTTACTAATTTTAATTGAGAGTGTTTTTCACCACAATATATGAGTTGTGAAAAACTCTTTTACCTTCTAAGATATATGAATTATGTCAAGACATCTATATGAATTCTTCCCCAGGAATTCATTTGGGCATACGAGCCCATAATAAGTTTGAAATGCCAAAATTATTAATGAGAATAAATCTTTATTTTAAGCCATAGACGAACCATCGGTTAAAAACCCATCAATACCTTTAAGCCACATTTAGACCACACAGCGCAGCTTACCTTAGGTAAGCTGCGTTAAGGGTGCTAATATTTTTTCTAGTCACAACCAGTCCCTTACCTTAGAATTTCATTTAAGATCAGTCCATTCGGATCTCCTAATGACGCTGAACCAAACAACTAGGTGACGACTTCTTTTATTTTTCTCATTTTCATTTTGGATTTTTTTTTATATATTTATCCAAGTTGTCTTCAGATTGACTAAGTCTACTAGATCATATCAGGGTAACTTTTACATAGTTTAAATTTAAATTATGACTAAGCAAGAAGTTGACCAAAAGGTTTTTTTCTTGTTAATTTCACGTATCTTATCACTTTTATTTTTTTAATTTCATTCTTAGATTTTTTTTTGTACCTGTCAAGATTTTAAAGGCTAAGTCAAATAGATTATATAAGTAAAACTCTCACACAATTTAATTTTATATTATAATTAAGTGAAGAGTTGAGTCATGAGATTTTAAGAATATTTTAAGACTAGCTGGTAAACCGTGATTAGAAAAATACCAAATAATTTTATATGATCAACATAATTTTTATTGCATTAAAAAAAAAATCTTAATTTCAACACAGCGTACCGCTGGCTGTAAAAACTAGTATCCTCTAATAAGTTTGGTTGAACTACCAGAACACTGGCATGAATTACATAAAAGGCCAGCAAGAATGACACACTGAGGGCATTGAAGAATGAGAGATTGAGTCCCAGGTCACTTGTATGGCTAGGCCGAACCAAAACTGTTGGGTGTGTCTTGGGCTTTAAACATGAAGCTGAAATGATATTTTTTTTATATAGAAAAAGTGACTTTTTTTTTTCCCCAGAAAAAAGTCCAGAATGATTATCAGCCCAACCTCATTTTTAATCCTAAATTTGAGGACCCTCGGGTTACAAGGCCCATCAAATATATGAGCACTTTTCGCTATGTAAATCGCTTGGACATTTCTCATCGTTGTGTGGTCCGTAGATGCTTTTGCCCACAAGCTCAACCTTCAGGTAACGAAGTAGCAACTAGCAAGATCACTCACTTGTTAAATGCAAGAACAAGTCATGATCACTATAATCCAAGAGGTCTATTACTTACTTAAGGGTATTTCTCCTTGAGAAAAATATATAGTCAAGAATTTAAGGAAAACAATTAATATATCAGGTCTCCTTGCGTGGAAGAGAGGTGTGGCAATATTTTTATTTTTCCCACATATGAACTGGCCTCAAGGAATGGCTTGATGGTACTATCCTCTCTCTCTCTCTCTCTCTCAACCATTTAAATTTTATTAGTACTGTCATAATTCAATTTTAGATTATTCTTTAAATTCATGTTTTCTCTTTCAAAAAAATAAAAAAACTATTCAAACTAAAAAAAAAAAAAAATCCAAAAAATAATAACAATGAAAAGAAGATATCAGAGCGCCTAGAAAATTGTTAGAAATTGGTTGAGGAGGCTTAAAAAAGTTCAAAAATTAAAATTTAACAGTATATTTTTTACAGATGAAGAGCCCTATTGACAAAAAAAATTTAATTTGAAGAAAAAGGTTCAAAAACAAATATTTATAGACTCAATTAAATTTTATTGGAGGTTTAATTGAATTTATAAAGGGTTTGATTGCAAGAAAAGTTGATTTTTAAGTCAATTTGGGCTTTAATTGGAAAAAATTAAAGTTTTAGGGTTAAATAAGAATTTTTTAGAGTAGATGTGGTCAAATCAGGGGCTTAATTGCATAATTATTAGAGTTTGATGACCAATTAGGGACTTAGTTGAATAAATCAGAAACCAAGGACCT
The DNA here is from genome assembly GCF_005239225.2 of Populus alba. NCBI lineage: Eukaryota > Viridiplantae > Streptophyta > Magnoliopsida > Malpighiales > Salicaceae > Populus > Populus alba. Next base: position 19,391,213 of record NC_133284.1, on the reverse strand, counting down.
AAATGGGAAAAAGACGCTGAAATCTGGGGCTTGAATTGAAGTTCTTCAAAGGTGAAATTGAACACAATTTAAAGTTTGAAGCCAATCAGGGATGTAATTAGAGATAAATCACAAATTGAATGACTAAAGCGTAATTGACAACAAGTTACTGTTTATCTTCTTCTTTAGAGAGCTTGCTCGAGGGGCCTTCTTCTCAAGACATTTGATGCCTTGTTTCTTCCCTAAATTAGATGAAACTTGCACGAAAACAATCCCCTGACACTTGAATACACTCTAGTATAATCTGTTCTGGCTGATTGAGGCTGTAGAGGCGGTGGCACTGCCCCAAAGTGACCAACTCGACCAGTCATTTTTCCTGTACAAAACTGACAATTCATCATTGCTACTTTGAGCCAATGGTTGGGATGCTTTCAGGTCGAACCGAGGGTTGATATTTTGCACTAGAAGAGACAATGTGTCCCTTTTCCACCGTTTATAAATTGATTTAATCTTTATGCTCTAGAGAGGAAGAAATTTGGGTTGAAAGATAGCCAAAAAACCAGCCTCCCTAACCTGGTTTTTGTTGCCAGCAGAACCTCCCTCCCTCCCTCCCTCTCTCTCCACTGTGGCGTTCAGCCGCCAACATTGTCACCACCGGCTTGAATACCTCCATCTCCATCACAAGCAACCACCCAAACATCTCATATAGTGAGCGCATCGCCACGCTTCTCTCCTCTGCAACTTTTCTTCTTCCTTCACCAACAACCGACACTGGCTACCATTTCGTCTACCGAAGCCTACTGAGCCACTGGCAGAACCTCTTCATTGTAGCCAAGCTTCCACCATAGGTCAGCCTCATTCCCCTTCCCTTTCTTCTTTTTGTTCTTCTTCGGTGTTTTCCATTGTTGACGTTGCAACGTGAACAGTGGAGAGTAATCCACAATTCAATTTTTTAAAAGAAATTTAAAATTCCAAAAAATCTTTTCTAAAAAAATTTGTGATTTTCTCGTGTATTTTTCTATCTATTTTGTGTAATATTGGTTTGTATTTTTATATTGTAAAGATATAAATTCGGTATTAAAATACCTGGTTTTCGTTAAAACATTGCAAAAAATATAAAAAATATTGTGTTTTCATGCATATGATCAAGTCTCTCAAAGATAAGAAAAATAATCATCACATCTTATTTTCATACAAAAAAAAAATTAAAAAAAATTTTTTTTTAGCATGCACTTTGGCTTTAATAACAAGTTTGTTAGAGCCATGAGAACAAGGCCAATATTTCAAAAATTCTAAAAAAATATTTTTAACTTCTTTTAGTATCTGAGATTATGAATTTATACGTAAAACATATTCCTGATATTAAAAATATAGTTTTTTTTTTTTTTATAAACGTTAGAATAGTTAGAATTTTACCCGATAAAATAAGGACCTCCTTATTGAGGAGAACTTTTCTTGAACCATAGATGGAATAACAATTAAATAGCACATTAGCTTTTTATCAGATAATCAAACAATACAACTTACTTTAGGTAAGGCATATTTGGAGTGCTAATACCTTCCTTTTACGCAACCAGTCCCCGTACCCGATCTCTGAGACCAGTTAGGGTTACTAGTGACCAAAATACTAGGTGACGATTCCCATTTCATTTTCCACTGATAAAAAACTAGATTTTCTTATCTCCCCATATTTTCCAAATAAATACATTTAGATTGAAGTGGAATATTTGTTGTGACGCCATACATGCGACAGTACATTTGTAAGAAATTATTTGGTTCTCCTAATCTCTTTTTATAACTTATAATAACATGGAAAACAAACAGTTACCACATGAGTTAATAATATCTCGAGACTAAGTGATATTAACTCAAAAACCATAAAATAAAATGCATATATTCCTAAAGAGCATTAAGCTTTTAAATGTGAGTTGCGTTGTTTATGCATGAGATGCTTCAGAAAATGAATTTAGAAATAATATTTTGGTACAAAGATTTCTTTTTTCAAAGGTAATTTTATAAACCAAGTAAAAAATGTGGGGTCTTTCACATCCTTAATTACATATCTAAGGGGATTTCACAAATAAAATTAATAATGTAAATATATCACCTCATCAAAAACAAACAATAGCACTCTAATACAAAATACCTTATTGTACGAGTCATGTACTTACAATCTAAACAAACTCATTGAAAAGTTGATAAAATTATTTAAAATACTTAAATAAACCTTATTTATGATTTGAGTTGAATATTTAAAATAATTTAACGTATCATTTATTTATGCTAGATGTTTGATTCAAGTGGTAAAAAAAATCATCCACTCCAAGATCACTAATTTAAATACTCCTCCTGCAAGCATAAAATAAAAAAAAATAACAAAAAAGCCAGCAAAAACATGTGATGGAAATTTTCCGTCAGTCATTACAAACAAAAATTTTTCTTTTTGGAATTTTGTTAGCATTTCTAATGTGTCAAATCACCAACAAAAATTTCTTGAGTGATTTTAAAAGAAAAATTCAACTAGACCAGCTCTTGATTTCAAACCTAGCCTCCACAAATCCCATAAATAAAACTCTCTTTTTCTCTAATAATCACCCATACCTCACTCTCTCTTGTAAAACCTCCATCAACCTTCATAAATCTAGCCACCACAACTTGCCAACACAATGACTCTCTCAATACTTTAGCTTTCCTCTCTTAGTTTATTTTCTTGTCAAATTTCACTTAACCAAGTAAACAAACTCACTCATTTATGTTTTAAGTTAATATATTGAAATTTATTTTTAATGTAATTTACTTTTATATTTAAGTATTTTAATTGTTGTATAATTCAAAAGTATATTGCCATCGAAAGGCTATATTATGCTTTGGTTTGGGGCGCAAAAAGGCTTAGACAATATATGTTGCACTACACAATTTGGTTGATTTCAAAACTGGATCCGATCAAATATATTTGTGAAAAGCCTTACTTGTCAAGCTAGATAGCAAGATGATAAGTGTTGGTAGCAGAATATGACATTGTTTATATGATAAGGAAAGTTATAAAAGAAAGCGCAATCGTTAACTATCTGGTAAATCGTGTTGTTGAAGATTACGAGCCATTGAATTTTGACCTTCCAGACGAGGATGTGCTACCAGTTGAAGATGATGGTGAGATGAATAACTAGTGGATCATGTACTTTGATGAAGCAGTGAATGTATCAGGAACAATGATAATTTTTCAGAAAAACAATAGGACCTTGTTTTAGTAAGGTTGCAATTTTAATGTACTAATAATATGACTGAGTATAAAGTCTGCATCATTGGTCTTAAAGTTTCTTTAGGGTTAAAAGTTAGGAAACTTGATGTTTATGGAGATTCACTATTATTTATCTGCCAAGTAAAGGGAGAATAGAAAACTAAGGATGAGAGTTAAAGTTGTATCAGGATTATCTCTTAAAGTTAGCTTATGAGTTCAAGGAGATAAAATTCACTCATATAAGTAAAGATAAGAATTAGTTTGTTGATGTTTTGGCAAACATAACTTCGATGACACAGATTAGTATTAGGAGTAGGATCCAACCAATAAGCATCAAAATCAGGAATCTCTAAGCTCATTGATGTTCATTTGAATAATCATTAGATGGAAAACCATAGTACAGTGACGTCAAGAGGCTTATCTAGCACCAAGAATACCCTTCAGGAGCCTCTAAGGTGGATGAAAATATTTTGAGGAGAATGGTCACGGATTATTACTTGGATGGAGATGCCCTATATAAGAAGTCGTTTGACGGAACTTTGCTCAGGTGTCTAAATAAGAAGGAAGCATTACAAGAAATCCACGAGAGAATCTGTATCACTCATGCTAACAAGCATATGATGGCAAGGAAAATGTAGAGATTTGGGTACTTTTGGTTGACCATAGAGAAGGATTGTGTAGACTATATTAGAAAATACCACAAGTTTCAGATATATGGTGACAAGATAAATACACCTCAAACTTTGTTGTTTAATATGACCTTGCCTTGGCCCTTTGATTAGTACTTAAAAGTGCATGTTTATCAAGGTTTTATATTATCATTTTTGCACTTAAAGTATCAATAACTCCTTAACTAAAGAATGTTTTATAATAACAAGTTTGATACTATAAGATACCTTAATTTATGGTAAATGCTCATCTTAAATGCAGGCCTATCACATAAATAAAAGGATTGATTGATGAGTTTAAGTATTGAAAGTGAAAGGACAAAGAGATGGCCAAACTTAGAAAAGAGATGTTGGTGCAATCCAAACCGGAACATTGCTCGGTAATTGGATCATATATGGAGTTCTAGTTATTGGATTTAGGTCCATTTTATATGGATGGAAAGGTAAGACAAATGCCTACAACTTTCATGGGAGCCCAAGATTTAAAAAGGCCATTTTGAAGTCCAAATTGAAGGAACAACAAAGAAGTCCGAAGCTGTCCTGCAGCCCAGACACTATTTAGTGTTCAACTCATATCTTGAGTTCTAGAAGTCCAAATGACCTCATCTTTTTTTTTTTTTGGAAAGTTGAGACAATTTCCTAGAACATTCTTGAGGATTTTGGGCAAATTATGATGTTAGCAATGACGTCTTGTTCAGACAAGAAGATAAGGATTGTCACCAAGTCAAGATGTGGCCACCCACTCATCAATTAGTCAACAAATCAATAATTCCAAATTTTGGCCTATAAAAGGAGGCACTTACCATGTATTGAGGCATCTTGGTTTCAAGATCAAGATCATGCTCTTGCTTTCTCTCTTTGTATTGCTTATGTTTTGCTTTTATTAATATCAAGTTTATGCACTTCATTTCCTTTCTTTTACTTAGTTAACTTCTTTCTCATTTATGTTCTTATCTTGTTCATTTATGTTTCTTTCTTTCATTATGTTTAGCTAAGTTAATTATGTCAAGGTGAAAAGGGTACACTAATGGTGTAAGAATAAGTATAATATAAACTTAACATGGACCTTAACGTTGGATACTAACATGTTTTATATTTGTTATCTTGTTCACTTTTAATACTTTGCTTGTTAAATGGTTAATCTAGATTTATGTTGTATAACACATGGTACAACAAATACTTGGTACTTTCATAGCCCATACTGTATGGTATAACCGACACCTGAGCTATGAAAGGAATTTGATTTGTTGTTAACATAAGTTATAATCATGAATGCCTGCCTATATTTACAAGTATTGGCTTTATTCGAATAAGATAACTAATGCAATCATGTTAACAATTTATAATCTGATTGTAACCTCCTTTATGTGTGGTTTTCAATTGAGTAATAAGAGCTTATACTATACTTGTTTGAAGTAGCATTAGTGGATCCTCTAACCTTGACATTTATTTTTATCGTTGTTTAATCCTTACATTAATCTTTCATCTCAAAGTTCTCATTAATTTCCAATGTACGTTGTTGTTGTTATTTATAATTTATAAAATTAACCTCTCTGTGGTTCGACCCCGGTCTGCCGGGTTATTTATTACTTCGACACTGGGAGAAGACATTAAGCTTTTGGTCGTGTCAAGTTTTTGGCGCCGTTGCAGGTAAATTCTTGTATAAATTATAATATTTATTTTATTTTCTCTTTTCACTTTTTATTTTTTCTAACTCTTGTTTTCTTTTGTCTCATTTTCTTTTCTTTTCTTTTTTTTACACGTGCATGAGAGTTTTGTCACATACATTAAGTGGTCGACTTTGTAGGGTATCCTCATCATTTTCAGAAAATATGGCTGAAGAGGATAATCAATCACTTCATAATGAGAATAATGAGAATAACCATATGAGAACACTTAGAGATCATATGAATCCCACAAGAACAAGTGCACCCTCATGCATAGTTTTCCCTCTTGATGCATCTCATTTTAATTTTAAGCCAGAAATTATTCAACTTTTACCATCTTTTCATGGCTTAGACTTAGAAAATCCATACTTGCATTTAAGGGAATTTGAAGAAGTTTGTAATACCTATAATGACTCAAATTGTAGCATGAACACCATTAGATTAAAGCTTTTTCCTTTTTCATTAAAAGATAAAGCTAAAACATGGCTACAAAATTTGAGACCAGGATCTATTCGTGCTTGGGATGAAATGCAATAACAATTTTTAAAGAAGTTTTTTCCGTCTCACAGAACGAACTCTTTCAAAAGACAAATCATCACTTTCACTCAAAAGCCAGGAGAAACATTTTACCAATGTTGGGATAGGTATCGAGAATTGCTTAATACTTGCCCACATCATGGTTTTGAAACATGGAGATTGGTTTCACATTTTTATGAAGGTTTAACACCTAGAGATAGGCAAATTGTTGAATTGATGTGCAATGAAATTTTTGAAGATAAAGACCCTAATGAAGCAATGAAGTATCTAGACTTGCTAGCCGAAAATGCTCAAAATTAGGACACCACAGGTACTTATGAGGCACCAAGTAAAACTCGACTTCATACATCTAGTGGAGGTATGCACCACCTTAGGGAAGATCATGACCTCCAAGCCAAGTTTGCATCTTTAGCTAGAAAAGTCGAAGCACTTGAATTGAAAAAGAGTGGTCAATTAAAATCTGTTCAAGACATTGTGTGTCAAATCTGTGAAACTAAGGAACACTCAACAAATGATTGTCCAACTTTGCCTTCTTTTAGGCAATGCCTCCATGAACAAGCTCATGCTTTAAACAGTTTCCAAAGACCCAATCATAACCCATACTCACAAACATATAACCCTGGTTGGAGAAATCACTCAAATTTCAGTTGGAAGAGTGATAGCAACAATGCACAAACTTCACAGCCACCGTTTCAAGCACACCATAATTTTCAAAATTATCATGGATATGCACCTCCTTATGCTCCACCTCTTAGAAGAAATCTTGAGGAAACATTGCATGCATTCATTGAAAAGCAGGAGACAATCAACACTCAACTTGCTCAAAGCATGACAGATTTTAAAGATGCTCTTGCAAAATTAACATCTGCTCTCAGTTTCCAAGAGAAAGGTAAGTTTTCATCTCAACCACAACAAAATCCAAAAGGGCAATACAATGCAAATGCGAGTAGTTGTGGAAGCCAACACATGGATCAAGTCAAATCAGTCATCACTCCTCGTAGTGGTAAGGTTATTGAAAAACCCATTCTTGAACCTTGTGAGAAAGATGATGAGTCTATCTCTGAGGGTAAGGAAGGGGTTGAACCTAAACATTGCAAAGAGAAGGCTAATTCCCCGCAGCACTTCCATTTCCTCATGCCATGACCATACAAAGGAAAGTCAATCACAACTCTGAAATCTTTGAAACTTTCAAATAGGTAAGGATCAATATACCTTTGTTGAATGCTATTAAACAGGTTCCTTCCTATGCTAAATTTTTGAAAGATCTGTGCACTGTGAAGAGAAAACTGAATGTGAAAAAAAAAGTCTTTTTAGCCGAACAAGTAAGTGTCATTCTTCAAAACAATAATGCTTTGAAATATAAAGACCCTGGTTGTCCTACAATTTCTTGCTTTATTGGAGAACATAAAATTGAAAGAGCCTTACTTGATCTTAGAGCTAGTGTGAATTTACTTCCATATTCAGTCTTTCAAAGTCTCAATCTATGTGAGTTAAAACCAACCTCTGTAACTCTTTTACTTGCCGATAGATGTGTAAAAGTGCCTAGAGGAATAGTTGAGGATGTGTTAGTACAAGTTGATAAATTCATTTACCCTGTAGATTTTTTTGTCTTGGATAGCCAACCTGTTGAAGCATGTAATTCAATTCCTGTCATTTTAGGACGTCCATTTCTTGCCACTTCTAATGCATTGATTAATTGTAGGAATGGACTGATGAAGCTATCATTTGGAAACATGACATTGGAGATGAATATTTTCAACATTTATAAGCAACCTGGAGATGATAATGATTTACAGGAAGTGGACTTTATTGAAAAATTAGTTCATGACCAATTTCAAACCACTTCCAGTGAAACTGAGATTGATGAATCTGATGATTTGTAAATGGTCTACTTTCAGGAATCAAAGGCATGCAATTGGAGATCAAAAATTGAAGAATTGCTACCACGATCAATTGAGCCCATACCTTCAAGTGTTCAACCACCAAAACCTGAATTGAAGCCGTTACCATTTAATCTCAAATACTCAATTTTGGGAGAAAATGAAACTTTTCCGGTTAATAATCTCTTCCAAACTTAATGCACATCAAGAAGGTAAGTTATTACAGACTCTGAAAATGCACAAAAATGCATTAGGATGGACCATAGTTGACATAAATGGAATTAGCCCTTTGATTTGCACACATAGGATTTATTTGGAGGAAAATGCTAAACCCTCTAGAGAAATGCAACGAAGGCTTAACCCTAATATGAAAGAAGTAGTGAAAAATAAAGTCATTAAGCTTCTAGATATTGAAATCATTTATCCTATTTCTGACAACAAATGGGTAAGTCCTACCCAAGTTGTACCCAAAAAGTCTGGAGTCACTGTGATAATGAATGAGAAAAATGAGTTAATTCCAACTAGGACTGTTACTGGTTGGCGCATGTGCATTGACTATAGGAAACTTAATTCTATGACTAGAAAAGATCATTTCCCTTTACCTTTCATGGATCAAATCCTAGAAAGAGTTACAGGTCATGAATTTTATTGTTTCCTAGATGGCTATTCAGGTTACAATCAAATTGAAATTGCATTGGAAGATCAAGAGAAGACTACTTTCACATGTCCATTTGGTACTTTTGCATATCGAAGGATGCCTTTTGGATTATGTAATGCACCAACCACGTTTCAAAGATGCATGCTTAGCATATTCAGTGATATGGTTGAACGTTTTCTTGAGATTTTTATGGATGATTTTTCTGTTTTTGGTGATTCATTTTATGATTGTTTGACTAACTTAGAAAAGGTTTTGAGCAGGTGTGAAGAAAAGAATCTTGTATTGAATTGGGAAAAATGTCACTTTATGGTAACAAATGGCATTGTACTTGGTCACATTGTTTCATCGAAAGGAATTGAGGTTAACAAATCTAAAATCGAGTTAATTGCCAACTTACCAACACCAAAATCTGTTAAAGATGTTAGATCATTCTTAGGACATGCTGGTTTTTACAGAAGGTTCATCAAAGATTTTAGTGTAATATTTAAGCCCTTGAGTAACCTTCTAACAAAGGATAATATTTTTGAATAGACTGAACATTGTGAAGAAGCCTTTGTTAAACTTAAAAACTTGCTCTCTTCTACTCCTGTTATTCAACCTCCTGATTGGTCATTACCTTCTGAAATAATGTGTGACGTTAGTGATTATGCCGTGGGTGCTGTCTTGGGACAAAGAAAAGATAAGAAACCTTATGTGATTTACTATGCAAGTAAAACTTTAAATAGTGCTCAAATGAATTACACTACCACTGAAAAAGAATTACTTGCAGAAGTATTTGCTTGTGATAAATTCAGGTCTTATCTGGTTGGCTCATCTGTTGTTGTTTTTAGTGATCATGCAGTATTGAAATATCTTCTTTCTAAGAAAGATTCTAAGGCTAGATTGGTGCGGTGGATTTTGTTACTTCAAGAATTTGATATCACAATCAAAGACAAGAAAGGCACCGAAAATATTATTGCAGATCATTTGTCAAGATTGACAACAGATTCAAAATCTGACATCACACCAATCAATGACTATTTTCTCGATGAATCTTTACTTTTCGTTTGTACGATGCCTTGGTTTGCTAATATTGTTAATTTTCTTGTTTCGGGACAATTGCCAGCTCATTGGAGTACCCAAGATAAAAGAAAGTTCTTGAACGAAGTGAAGAACTTTTATTGGGACGACCCTTATTTATTCAAATATTGTCCTGATCAAATATTTCGAAGATACATTCCTGACAATGAGGTAAGTAGTGTCATTAAATTTTATCATTCTGAGGCATGTGGGGGTCATTTCTCATCAAGAAAGACAACTGTCAAAATTTTACTGGCCCACTATGTTCAAGGACTCACATGCATTCTGTAAGACTTGTGAAAATTGTCAAAAATTAGGATCTATTTCAAAACGTCACATGATGCCTTTAAATCCTATTCTTGTCATTAAGATCTTTGATTGTTGGGGTATAGATTTTATGGGTCCATTTCCTCCATCATTTGGTTTCGTGTACATATTAGTCACAGTAGATTATGTTTCAAAATGGATAGAGGCAATTCCAAGTCGAAACAATGATCACAAAACAGTGATAAAGTTTTTGAAAGACAATATTTTGAGCCGATTTGGAATCCCTCGAGCCATGATAAGTGATGGTGGAACACATTTCTGCAACAAGCCATTTGATTCTTTAATGAAGAAATATGGAATCACACACAAAGTTGCCACCCTTTATCACCCTCAGACAAGTGGACAAGTAGAGCTTGCTAATTGAGAGATCAAACAAATCTTAGAGAAAACAGTGAACCCTAATAGGAAAGATTGGTCTTTAAGACTTAATGATGCACTTTGGGCTTATCGAACTGCTTATAAAACATCATTAGGTATGTCACCTTATAGACTAGTTTATGGAAAACCTTGTCACTTGCCTATGGAAATTGAACATAAAGCTTATTAGGCTATTAAAGCTTTCAATTCAAACCTTGATGATGCTAGTCAGCTGCGAAAATTGCAAATAAATGAGCTTGAGGAAATAAGAAATGATACATATGACAATTCAAAAATTCATAAAGCAAGAATTAAAGAGTTTCATGACAAGAAAATACTGAGAAAAACATTCAATGTTGGTCAAAAAGTCTTGCTTTATAATTCTCGACTCCATTTATTTCCTGGAAAACTAAGATCAAGATGGAGCAGTCCTTTTATTGTGAAACATGTGTATCCATATGGGGTCTGTGATATTGAGAATCCAAAGAATGACAATGTTTTCAAGGTAAATGGGCATGGTTTGAAAGTTTATTTTGACAATTTTTCGGTTGAAAATGACTCTATTCAATTGAGTGATCATGTATATAAAGATTGATTCTTTTTCTCACATTGTTTTGTGTTTTGTTGTATCTATTGTTTTGCTAGTCTCTCTCTCACCTCGGTCAAATGGCGGATAACGGTACTTCGTGACTTAAGTCGGTTCTTTCAATTTCCCAAATAACAAATATCTGTATATATTTGTACAATTCTTAGCTTTTTCTCCCTTCTTTGAATCTCTTCTCCAATTCTCATTTGAAAATGGACACCACTCTTGAAAAATTGAAAAAGTATTTTCCCGCTCTGCCTCAGAATGCGATTACAAAAATTTACCGTGCTAGGTGTGAAAGATTGAGGTTGTTAATGAACCATGGAATTCCTGAAGATATTCATTGACTGATTGAAGCAAAGGTTCGATTATCAGGTGAGTCCTCCAATTCTTTCATTTCACACATGCCTGGAATAGGTAAAAGCACTTTTGCAAAGAAACATCGTGCAAAACAACTGAAAGTCTGTCACAGATGTGCCAGATGGACTTGTAATGCGACATGTTGTTCTTTAGGAATGGTATCTGTAAACCGTGAAGATAAAATACAATTCATTAAGGATGGCCTGAGTAAGGGGTCTTTAGATAATCTTTTGTTGACCCTTGAGACGCATCCTAGTGGAGATGTGCAACATGTAATTCATGATTTATGGCCACAATTCCATAAAGAACATGATCGACTTAGTCTTGGGAATCTGACTAAAAATGACCTTGTTTGCCAGTTTTTAAGAAAACTGGATGGGAAGCCTATCCCCGACCCATAGAGGGCGTTTAAGCCGTTCTTGGACGTAAAACCAAGGGAAGATGTGAGCCACAATTACAACTACCTGTACATACATACTTTGTCAAAATAAATAAATAAAGAGAGAGAGTGTGAGACTACAGCTGGCCTACATATAGGTGGTATGATTGCATTTTCACTTTTTTATTTATAAATTTTTCTCTTCCTTCCCTTCATTTCTACTCATTCCATACATTCATCAAATATAGAAGTGTGTAGAAATGATAGGTTCCTCAAGTCATCACATAAGAAATATTTGTGTTTTCGGTGGATCCAGCCCTGAGAAAGAAAAAGAGTTTTTAGAATAAGCAAATCATCTTGGTCAAGTACTAGCTGAGAGAAAGATTCATTTAATGTATGGGGGAGGCAGCCTTGGGTTAATGAGAGGTGTGTCAATGGCTGTATTTTTAGGAGGCAGTCAAGTTTTGGGGGTTGTCCCCAAAGCTTTAGCAAATAGGGACATCATTGGAAAAACAATTGGAGAGGAACTACATGCCTCAACAATGTCTGATCGATTGAACGCCATGTTTAGCCATGCTGATGCCTTCATTGCCTTACCAGGTGGTCTGAACACATTGGAAGAGATCTTTCATATTTCATCTTGGGCCAATTGCACATTCACCATAAACCTATAGGTTTGTTAAATGTTAATGGTTTTTATGATAAGTTGCTATCTTTCTTTGATCAAGCTGTGGAACAGGAATTTCTAACATCTTCGGCACGACAAATCATAATCTCTGCTGCTATTGCTGAACAATTGATTAACCAACTACAATCTTTCATCACTGTCATTGATCCCTGCATGAGTCGCCTAGATTGGTCAATTAAGGAAAGCCGTAAAAAGCTTAGATTAGATTTGAGCCTTCATTTGTGAAACATTGTGTCTTGTGGTTTTATTAATAGCATATTATTTTGTTTTGTTACTTCTTATATTTGTTTAAGTGTGTTTCAGGTTTGTCATTGTTCGTTGTTTCAGGTAATGTCTTCTATACTCTATCTTTTTACCTAAGACATTGAGGACAATGTCTTGTTTTGGTTGGGGGGAGAGGGTAGTAGTTTTTTTTTTAAAAAAAAAAAAAAAAAAAAACTATCCAACTAACTGTTTTTGTTTTTAAAAAACCATTTGGTAAAACTGTTATTACTAGGATGGAAGAGTAAAGAGGAATTATTCTTGAGATGCATCTTAGTAAAAATTTTCTAATGGTTATTTGCAATATTCATAACAAGGCCTATTAGAATACTTCTTGAAATATTCAGGTTTACAAACTCTCGCATTGTTATCACTTGATTCTGCTCATATACTCATTTAACAAGTATTATTAAACCATCATTTTCACACACACACTTTAACATATGATTGTGGGTTGCACATTGGATTATTACATTATTTATGTTCTTTTGTTGAAGGTAACAACTAAGGGAAATGGATAGTGTATAATTTTTTTTTTTTAATAATATTGATGATAATAAAAACGTAGATAAGTTTGGTTTCGTAGCCTCCCTAATCTAAGCAATTAAGCCCAAAGGGGTGTTTTAACACCTAATACCCTAAATTCAACTGACTTGAGAGCTATTGGCCCAAAGCTTGTTACATGGGTTAAGGAGAAAAGCTTAAGGGAATCAAACATTGCACTATCTACGTATCAATATCTGCAACCCGAGTTTTTAAGCTTGTAGGGGTGTCTCAACACCTAATGCCCTAAGACCAACTGGTCTGGGAGTCATTAGCCTAAAACTCGTTACATGGGTTAAAGATACATTGTGTTTTAAGTTGTATGTGTATATAAATAAAATAAAAATAAAAAAAGAGAAAAAAAGAGAAAAAAAAAGTAATAATAATAATAATCCCAACCCAAGGAAGTTTACCCTAAACATTTGAACATAATATAGTTTTCTTCCAACAAAAGCCCCATCATCTATGTTTTCATATATTGAACACATAAAAAGAAGGTTTATTAATAACTTGTTTAAGAAGTATGAAGCAGGAATATAAATTTAATGAGAGTTTGTTTATCTGGATAGATTAATGGAAGTTGAATGATAAATGCCTTGCTTTGTGGAACTTGCGAATTGTTTCTCTATTTTAACGCTTTTGATTACTAAGGACTAGTAATAAGCTTATTGGGGGGTGTGATTAGTACTTAAAAGTGCATGTTTATCAAGGTTTTATATCATCATTTTTGCACTTAAAGTATCAATAACTCCTTAACTAAAGCATGTTTTATAATAACAAGTTTGATACTATAAGATACCTTAATTTATGGTAAATACTCATCTTAAATGCAGGCCTATCACATAAATAAAAGGATTGATTGATGAGCTTAAGTATTGAAAGTGAAAGGACAAAGAGATGGCCAAACTTAGAAAAGAGATGCTGGTGTAGTCCAAACCGGAACACTGCTCGGTAATTGGATCATATCTGAAGCTCTAGATCTCGGATTTAGGTTCATTTTATATGGATGGAAAGGTAAGACAAAGGCCTACAACTTTCATGGGGAGCCCAAGATTTACAAAGGCCATTTTGAAGTCCAAATTGAAGGAACAACGAAGAAGTCTGAAGCTGTCCTGCAACCCAGACACCATTTAGTGTTCAACCCATTTCTTGAGTTCTAGAAGTCCAAATGACCTCATCTTTTTTTTTTGGAAAGCTGAGACAATTTCCTAGAACATTCCTAAGGATTCTGGGCAAATTATGATGTTAGCAATGACATCTTGTTCAGACAAGAAGATAAGGATTGTCACCAAGTCAAGATGTGGCCACCCACTCATCAATTAGTCAACAAATCAATAGTTCTAAATTTTGGCCTATAAAAGGAGGCACTTACCATGTATTGAGGCATCTTGGGTTCCAGATCAAGATCATGCTCTTGCTTTCTCTCTTTGTATTGCTTATGTTTTGCTTTCATTAATATCAAGTTTATACACTTCATTTCCTTTCTTTTACTTAGTTAACTTCTTTCTCATTTATGTTCTTATCTTGTTCATTTATATTTAGCTAACTTAATTATGTCAAGGTAAAAAGGGTACACTAATGGTGTAAGAATAAGTATAATATAAACTTAACATGGACCTTAACGTTGGAAACTAACATGTTTTATATTTGTTATCTTGTTCACTTTTAATACTTTGCTTGCTAAATGGTTAATCTAGATTTATGTTGTATAACACTTGGTACAACAAATACTTGATACTTTCATAGCCCATACTGTATGGTATAACCGACAACTGAGCTATGAAAGGAACTTGATTTGTTGTTAGCATAAGTTATAATCATGAATGCTTGTCAACATTTACAAGTATTGGCTTTATTCGAATAAGATAACTAATGTAATCATGTTAATAATTTATAATATGATTGGAACCTCCTTTATATGTGGTTTCCAATTGAGTAATAAGAGCTTATACTATACTTGTTTGAAGTAGCATTAGTGGATCCTCTAACCTTGACATTTATTTTTATCGTTGTTTAATCCTTACGTTAATCTTTCATCTCAAAGTTTCATTAATTTCTTCATCTTCATCTTCTTTTATTACTATTACTACTACTACTACTACTACTACTACTATTATTATTATTATTATTATTATTTACATTCTGTTTATATTATATAATATATATCTTTGATCTTTTCATAAACTCAGTATATAGGCTGGAAACCTGTGACTCGATCTTTTAAATCATTCTCAGGTGTAACAACGTCACGTACTAAGTATTATTATTATTATTATTACTATTATTGTTATTATTGTTGTTGTTGTTATTGTTGTTGTTGTTGTTGTCTTGTTATTTATAATTTATACAATTAACCTCTCTGTGGTTCGACCCCGGTCTTGCCAGATTATTTATTACTTCGACACTCCTACACTTGGGAGAAGACATCAAGCTTTTGGTCGTGTCACCCTTTGATATATGGGAATTGTATATTATAACACCAATCAATCTAAAAGCTAGCAATAGACATAGGTTCATCTTAGTAGCCATCGACTACTTCACTAAATGGGTAGAGGCCAGCTCTTACGCATATGTAACACAAAAGATGGTCAAGAGGTTCATTAACAAAGATTTGATTTGTCGCTACGGTGTGCCAACAAGAATGATAACTGATAATGCTTATAATTTTAACAGGAAGCTAATTGATGAGCTTTGCACTAAGTAGAAGATTAAGCATCTCAATTCTTCTCCTTACAGACCCAAAATGAATGGGGTAGTCAAGGTAACTAACAAAAATCTCCAGAAGATCATCCGGAAGATGGTGGTCACCTATATGAATTGGCATAAGATGCTTTTGTGCATATCTTAAGTGTATCGCACCGGAGTCGGAACTTCTATGGGTGCAACTATTTACTCTTTGATATATAAGATAAAAGCAATGATGCCTTTAGAAGTAAATATTCCATCATTAAGGGTTCTAATAGATACAGAGCTAAAAGAATCAGAATGGGCAAAGCTAAAATTTGAGTAATTGAATCTGAGTAGTGAAAATAGATCAATTGTTTACTGTCACCACTAGTTGTACCAAAGTAGAGTGGCTAAGACATACAACAAGAAGGTCAGGTGAAGAGTATTTAAAAAGGGAGATTTGATATTGATAAAGATCTTGTCAACATTAGGGAAGATTAGAGTAAATGGGTACCAAACAATGAAGGACCTTACAAGGTGAAGAAGGCTTTTTTCAGATGAGCACTAATTTTTAACTAAGATGGACGAAAATAATTTGCCTAAACCTGTTAACTCTGATGTTGTAAAGAAATACTATGCATGATGTACTTTGTCTATTAATCAATAAAAGTCAAAGTTTGGCAAAAAATTCTTTGGTGTATTTTTAAAAAAAAATTTTATATGATATTATAAGCCCTTGTTTTTGTGTTTTCGTAAAGGTTTTTGGGTAATCAAAGGTATTAGTACAAATGTCAAAGTTTAATTGGTGTTGGTTTTTTTAAAAAATGAGTTTTAAAAATTCAAATGATCTTCTAATAAGATAACCAAACGCTTACAAACCTGAAAGATAAACCAAACACCATAAAATAACATTGAAGCTGAGTTTTAATTAAATGAATAATGATTTATAATCATAATGAAAATCAATTTTTCATGGCCAAAATAAAGGAAAATAAAGCTTATCAATCCTAAATGCATGCGTTTGAAATAAGAAAAGACCATCTTTGATAATCATTTCACAACACTCGAAAATCATTTATAGTTTTGTTTTAGCCTAGTAAGTTTTTTTCTTAAAAATAAACTCCTACTAGGATCACATCCCACAATAGGGCAAGCATGTGGATTAAAACCAGAAGAATTTACAAAATAATCCTTAATGATCAAAGGTGCCTAATCAAAGTTAGGGGAATGAAGAAATTCAAATAATTGAAAAGGGTCGAGCATGACATACAAATTGAAAACAATGATGACATTCATAGTCAAATAGTACAAATGTTAAGGGCATGTAGAACTATTTTACAAAGTCAACCCTAAGATCTAGGAATCCCTTTACAAAAAAAAAAAGGTTCAGGAATAAACTTAAGTGATCTTTCATCTTGAGATATTTTAAATACCTTTTGAGCTTTTAATAACCAATGTTTTTCATTGCCAAAAGCCAAAACCCAAGTTATGTGTCTAATAAAGCCCTTTATAAACGAAGGCAATCAATCTAGATTGGTAAGTGATGATTTCCCATGTGAAAATGAGTTTTTTCCAGAAACCTCAGTTATGTTTCATTATTCATACAAGTAAAATGAACGCTTTAAAGACCTATTTCTGAAATTCTTAACTTAAAATTGTCTAACCAATAAAACATGAAACAAAAGGTCACTTCACATTTTCATAAATATATAAAAAACAACAAAGATCTTCAACTCTCACGAAACCTTTTTCATAAGGATCGCTTGAATTCTTTTTGGAACAAATTTGCTTTAAACCAGAATCAAAATAGTTCTTGCATTTGGAACTAGCTTTGAAATTCTAAAATTTTTCCTACAAAAGCAATCTCTTGTAAATAGTCAAGCCTTTTTCCATGTGAAGTCATCCTTGAGAAAGTTCAATCAAACAAAACATGATAAAAATACTTGGGCATGATCAATCTAGGGGTAACTTAAGAAAACAATAGTGGCTGGCTCCATGACTCCTTTTCTAGGAGAACAGAGAATGAGAAGCAGAATTGTTCAAATGCACCAATAACTTTTGAGAAAAGCCATCAAGGAATAAGTCATAATTTTTTAGATAAAGGTTTTTAGACAATGAGGTATGTTGGTATCATCTAAGATCATTAAATGAGCATTTCTTCCTAGAGGTAAAGTCTAAGAGTTATGGCTCGGGTATGTAGAAGTGAAAAAGCCATGAAAGCTTGTTACGAAGATCAAAGCTTTGAAAGAAAGAGCTAAGGAATAAAAGGGATCTATATTTCTAAAAAAAGAATACATGCATATTAATCACAATGCATCATATTTTGACCGTTGTAGGAAGTTCAAGGAAAGAATCCTTGTGGTGAATATTCCACTCTCAAGATACTATATCTATCTGGTAAATATGTGGGGAAGACAAGGAATTTTTTTTTATCAATAGAATGAGAGTCGCCACCTAGTATTTTGGTCACTAGAAACCCTAACTAGTCTCAGAGATCGGGCACGGAGACTAGTTGCATAAAAAGAAGGTATTAGCACCCCAAATCCATCTTACCTAAGGTAAGCTCCATTGTTTTATTTTTTGATGAAAAACTAAGGTCTTGTCATGTTTTCTAATTGTTGGCCAGTCCATGGTTGAAGAAAAGTCCTCCTTGGTAAAGAGATCCTTATCTTATCAAGTAAAAACCTAACCGTTCTATGTCAATAAAAGAAATACCTTTTTAATATTGGGAATATATTTTATGTGTAAATTTATAATCCCAGATACTAAAAGAAAACAAAATGATTTTTTTAAGAATTTTTGAAATATTGGCCAAGTTCTCGTGGGTTTAATAAACTGGTTATTAAAGCCAAAATGCATGTTAACAAATTTTTTTTATTTTTTTTGTCGTATGAAATATGATATGATTTTTTAAGACTTGACCGTATCCATGAAAACAAGATATTATTTTTTCATTTTTGCAATGTTTTAACGAAAACCGAATTCGTATCCTTACGATATAAAAATACAAACCAATACTAATAACAATGGACAAAAAAATACGCGGGAAAATAAAAAAAATTTAAAATGATTTTTAATTTTTTTTTGGGACTGGGCTAGACTCGACCCACTCATTTTGGGCAATGGAACACTCTTTATTGTTCACGTGAATAATAAAGAGGAAATTAATTCACTCTTTATTGTTCATGTAGAATAGTGAAGGAGGTGAGGATGATGAAAGAGAAGAAGCTGACCTGGCAGCGGTGGCGGTGCTTTTGTTGACTGCGACAGGCAGTGGCAGTGTTGAAGAAGAATCATGCGATGGATAGGGGATTCCAGACGATGGTTCTTCTTTGTTTTTTCTTTTTGTTTTCTTGTGTTTTCTTCTTCTCCTTGTTTCTGTTCTCCTACTTCTATGTTTCTTCTTCAGTCTCTGATGATGGTGGAGCTGCTGTCGATGATGGTGCTGCTAGCGGTGGCGGTGGCGGACTGGGGAGTTGAGGGTGTCTAATAGTTCTTTTTTTTTTTCCTTGCCTTCTATTTCTGTCACCTCCTGTTTTTCAATCTTCCCTCTCTTCTTTCTCTCTATTTTCACCCCTTGTCAACTCTAGTCTCTTTTTCCCTTCTGTTTCTCTCTTTCTTTCTGTTATGTTTTTTTTTTCCCCTTCGTTATCCTCTTTATAATCTCACACAATTCTTCCTCCTCTCTCACATTCATCCCCCTTTGGTTCCTCTCTTTCTATTGGTATTTATAGGGAAAAAATAGAGAGAGAGGTCTACTACCCCTGTCCAGTCATGACACAGGGGTAGGGGGTGTCTGTGCGGCCCTTGGGCAGCCACAAGTAGGGCTTGTCGCTCTATTTTTTTTTTTTTCTGTTATAGGTGAGGGGCATGGGTCATGTCAGTTCTTTTGGTTTTTTGCAAGTAGGGGGAGAGAGTGAAATGGGCGTTATAGAGGAACAAAACATTTCTTCCCTTGTCTTTGCGTGTGCAGGGGAAGGAGGAGAACAATGTCGTTCAAAACAACACTATTTAGTTTTTTCTTTTTTTTTTTAGGTTGGGAAAAAAAAAAGAATTTTTTTGGGAAATAACCCAAAAATATAAGATAATGCACTTTTTAGCCTTATCGTTTTCTTTTGAGAGCATGTTTAAGCCTTTACATACCATATATTATGCTTTTTAGCCCTATATTTTCCTTCTGAGTGCGTTTTCCAGCCCTCACATACTATATAGTGCGCTTTCTAACCCTACCTATTTCTTTCCTAAGTGCGCTTTTGAGCCCTCACATATTAGATAGTGCATTTTTTAACCTTCTCTTATCGGATAGTGCACTTTTTAGCCGTATCCATTTCTTTTGAGTGTGTTTTCTAGCCCTCACCCATCAAATAGTGTACTTTTTAGCCTTATCTCTTTCTTTTTTAGTGTGTCTTCTAGCCGTCGTATACCAGATAACACGCTTTCTAGCCTTATCTTTTTCCTTTTAAGTGTGTTTTCTAGCCTTCGTATATAAGATAGTGCACTTTCTAGCCCTATATTCTCTTTTTGAGTGCGTTTTTCAACCTTTATATACTAGATAATGCGCTTTTTATCCTATCAATTTTTCTATTAAGTGTTTTATAGCCCTTTCCCATTAGATAGTGCACATTCTAGCCCTCACCCATTAGACTTTTCATAGGCCAATTTGAATTAATCATAGGCTTTATTAAAAGTTTAAGAATTAATGTAGGTCAAATTAAAAGAATTAATTCAGTGCAAAGACAAGATTATACTTTTAATGGGTCAAATTAATTTTATTATGAACTTAATTGGTGAAAAATTAAGTTTGAAAGCTTAATTTGGTCATAAATGAGAAGATTGGAATTTAAGAGGACCAGATTTAATTTTTCCAAACTCAATTGGATGAAATCATGGATAAAATTACAAGAAAATCAAAGTTTAGAGGTGTTAATTAAGGCCAAAATTGAAGAAATTAGAAGTTGAAGGTCAATTAGGGATGAAATGAAAAATATCCAAGACTGGAGACCAAGATGAAAAAGGCACTAAACTCAGGGAATCATTTTGAAACTCGGCCAGGGTGAAATTGAATTCATTCTTAGAATCAAAATTCAATTGAGGACTTATTTGACTAAATTAAAATATTAGGGGCTAAAATTAAAAAAAAATAGGTTAATGACATAATTTAGATATATATATATATATAAAAAAACTACATTCTTTCATTTAAGTAAAATAGGGCCTTTTAATGTTGTTTTGACCTAAATGACGTAATTTGGTCAACAAAAGTGATAAAAATAATAGTGTTAGACTACATGTTGTCTGATTTTATTTCTACATCCCCTACCTAATGTTAGAAAAGCTGAATGTGAAACCATTATTGGAGTCCATTTAATGCTCCATTCATCCTTTAAACAGGACTACAGACACACTATCTTCACTCTCTAACATTGTACTACATTCTTATCCCTTTCTTTCCGGTTTACAGCCTTGCAGCTGCCGTAATAAACAACAAAAACCTCTGACCTGACTAGCTTTAACAGTACTTGAGGTTGCTAATTTGTGGCAAAAAATTAAGATGATTTTCAAGCAAATTAATGGTCACAAACTATTCCCAAGAAACACCTTATGTCGTTCTTTAATATCATATAAATAAGGATGAATTTCATGTAAAAGAGAAGGAGAAAGTTGGGAGAGCAAGAGAGCAAAAAATGAAAGCAACCCTCCTAGTTTTCTCTAAAAAAAAAGGAGAGAAAAACTTCTCTTGCATTCCAAAAAACACTATCACCACTTAAAAAACAACTTTACCCAACATCTTTCATCCCTTTTTTTTTTTTAACCTAGTAAACAACCTCCCTTCCTACACTTCCACCATTTTTTTTTTCTTTCCACGACAGCATTGCCGTGAGCAACAAAAAGCTCCTCCATGCTTGGGTTAGCATTACCACAACCATCATTGCAACAAACTATGATAACTCCCTACTACAACATCCACGTTTCTTTTTCCTCTTTTAATGCAGTTTCTACATCTTCCAACAGCCACTGCAAACCCCTATAACAACACCATTAGCTCTACCAACATGCCACCATGCCACGTTTAAAACACCACCACCCAGCAACATACCCTTCTGGCTAGGTAAGTTCTTTGACATTCTTGCATTTTAACCTCCCCTTTTTGTTTTGTTAAAAGCATGCAGAACATAATTAATTCATGTTCTGCAAACTTTACATAACTTGGTTACTTGGTTGGGCCAGTAACCAAGTTATGTGGGCTCAATTAAGCTTAACTCATATGGCTGGGCTAGGTTCAGCCCACATCATAAAAAAAAAGTTTGTTACATTGTCTGTTAGCCGAACAAATCAAGTGGGTTGGGCTTGAGCTTAACTTGTACAAGTAGGCTTGAGCCTCAAGCCTAATAGCCCAATCCAGACTTAAGAGCGTGTTTAGCAAGCCATATTTTTCCTTCAAACATAAGGCCTGCCTTGGCTACTTATAACGTGTTTAACAAGTATACCCTTAAGGCATTTTTAATGCCTCTAACTTTATCCAAACATGCCCTAAGCCTCTTCATTTTAGTTTTAATTTATCTTTATTTGCTTGTGTAGCCATATAGACCCTTACAAATTTCAAAAAAAATAATCTAAAAAAAGTCACAAACAATTTTGAAATTATATGTGGGTTCCTCACATGTTTTTTTAATAGACTTACATTGTAGGATATATACCAAAATACTTGATTTTTCTAATAAAAATCAAAACATTTTCCAAAATTAAAAAAAAAAAGTAATTTATTTTCATACATACAACAAAATCCTGAAAGTTTGTAAGATATGGAACCTGATATTAAAAATATTAGATATTTCATTTAATATTGGATTGTAGACTTTGTAAGATATGGATTTGATATTAAAAATACCTGATATTTCTCTGAAATTAAAAAAATACAAAAAATTAAAAAATTCCTCATTTCAAAAAAACATTTTCATGCATACGACAAAGTCCTAAAAGTTTTTCATGCATTTTTTTTTTTATAAATAAAATCACAATTTATCAAGTTTTAAAAAAATACAAAATGAGTATCGTAACCAGTTTATGATTATCTATTAGTGTTTAGCCAAAATATAAAAAATCCCATAACAATTATTTTTTAAAAAATTAATATTTGAAGTGTAAGATTTAGTTGTAGAACTTTAATATTTAAAAGTATAAAATTACAATGTAAAGTATATTATTAGGTATTAAAGATACAAAGTAGAAAATAAATATGATACTAAAATTAAGAGCCTTAAAACGGTTAGAATTCAACCTGATAAGTTAAAGATTTCCTCATGAAGAAATATTTGCTTTGAATCTTTAGATGATACCAACAAATAGAAACATCCCTTATATTAACAATCAATAAACAATGTAGTTTTACCATGCAAAGCTAATATGCACTTAGGATGATGCACCTTCTCCTTATATAACTAGTCATTTTACCCAAACTATAACAGACCATAGATTTTTTAGTGACCATTATATTAGGTGATGACTCCCTTATATTAAAAACAAATTGGAGAACATATAATTTTGAATTGAAGAGCTAAATTAAGAGAAAAGACAATTTCATAAGAGAATTAAAGAATAAACCACCAAGAGAATAAGAACTAGATCTAAAAAAATTAACCAATTAAGTATTTTGATTAAAGGACGGAATTAAAAACAATTGAAAGTTCACAAAGAGGCGAGAAAAAATGGAGAAAAAGAAAAAGAATCACAACCAAATTTGAAAAATTAAAAAAAATAGAAACTTTATATTGAAAGATGCAATTGAAAAAAAAAAAATAAAAAAACTTATGAAAAGTCCAAGGTCACAAATTAAAAATTCAAAAGGATAAGGGATGATTCTTACACATTCCCAACCAAAAGAACTGCCTTAAAACTTCAAATGTTAGGTGTAAATTTTAAGGGAGGAGAGAGAGGGAAAAAAAAAATAAAAGAATAAAAACAACTCCAGTGACAATCTGCCCAGCATAACCAAACATATGCTGCCTTGGAGGAATAAGGAATAAGGATGGCGTGAATAATTGACTAACATGACACTTTTCAGAAGCTTTGCTTTACAGGTTTGGAATTTGAATAATTTTTTTTAATTATTGAAAAGACTAATTTACCCCTCCACGCACCTAATTATAATAAAAAAAAACCATGTGAAAAATATGAAAATGACCCCCAAAACCTAAATTAATTATGAAATTGAGGGTCATTTTGTAAATTTATTGTGTTTTTAATTTTTAATATTTTTTTACTCCTTAACCCATTTGATTATAGGGAAACAACCACGATAAAAATATGAAAATATCCCTTTAAAAAATCTAATTAATTTGGAAACAAGGGTACTTTCGTAAACTTACCATGCCAAAATTATGAAATCTGAAAAGAAAATAAAAATGATAACTACATCACGTGAAAAATACTATTTTACCTTTGAATTTAGTCTTTTTGGTATATTTGGTAAAGGACAAAAGTGTAATCTAATATTAAAATTCACAATAAATTCTTTCTAAAACTACTATGAATTTCTCATGTCTTACATATTTTTTGGTAAATGAGTAAAAAATTATAGAAATACACTCAACAGAGTTGAAATAGACCATCCGATTTTTAAATATCTGTGTTGAATTCCTCAAAACCAAGAAACTTGTTATTCTTTTTTTATTTATTTCATTTTATGTTTTAGAGGGGATTGTTTGAATAAAGACAAGTGGTGATCCTTTAGAATTTATTTCGACTCTTTTTATTCATTCAACATTTGAAATATGTAGAATGCTTGTCTTTATTCTTTGAACTTTGTTAAAAAAAAAAATAAATGTTTTAAATCATGGTTAATCTACTTATTTGAAGCTAAACTAAAACGGATCCATATTAAAACTTTTTTAGGATTTATTCTTTGATATAAAATATAAAATATTAATATGATTAAAATAAATTATAAGTAAATAAAAATTGATCTAAAAAAAAAACTCTTAATAAATTTTTGTGAAATACAAAAACTCTGTTCCACATTAACAAGAAAAAGGAAGAAGATTTTCTCTTTGTTTATATGGTGGAAAGATGAATAGTTAAAATTAAATAAAAAAAACTACCTAAAATTTTAAAAAAATAAATCATCTAAGCAAAATAGACTTTTAGACCTAAGCTTGGTTTGGGTTTAATGTAAAACTAATTTTTGGGACAATAAAGAATTATTTTTTTTTCCAACCTATTTTTTGAGCTTAGGTTTCAGTTTAATGTAAAGAATTAATTTTTTTTCCAACCTATTTTTGAGCTTAGGTTTGAGTTTGATAATATTTTGGCCTATAAAAAATTATTTTTTATCAGTTTATTAACTTGTTTAGCTCATGAAGAAATTGTCTTAACGGTTTCTTCAACTTGAATAGTTTGTATATAGATTTTATTCAAATAAAACATCATATTTAAAGATAAAATTGTCATGTTTAATTTTAATTTAAATGGAAATTAAGACTAACAATGGCAGAATTAATTCTAGTAATTACTAGAATTAATTTTTTTATCGGTTTTGATTCCAAAATCCTCTATGAAAAGGGTTGAAGAATAGTGTTTTTGCACTAACTTTCTATATTTTACATACTTTTCTTCATCTTTATTTTTTAGTTTATTCTCTTTTGATTGAAGCTCTATGTTTTCTATTTTTTTTCTCACAATTAGAGTTTAAGTTTAGTCTTTGTAGAGAATGTTTAAGCTATATATCCTTGATAATTCATGGATCTTTTTTAAAATATCTAAACAACATGATGTTATTGGAATCTTATGAGATTTATTGTATATATTATGCTTGCACTAATTAAGGAGTAATAACATTTTTAAAAAAACAAATGATTGATCATGTGAAGCAACAAAATTTAACATGATTAAATGCTAAGAGCTTGGACAAGTAATTATTTTACATGCTTTTAAGTATAATATATTATAAGTTTATTTTTTTATTTATATATATTTTTTTGTAAATTTGGATATATTCTTAATATGTATGCTAATATTGAATTTGATATCAATTATAAGTTTAATTTGAAAGGTACAAAGCTTATAAACTAAACATTAATGCTGCGGTACTTAATTAGTCTAATATTTGTACATTTTTGTAGAACGAACTTTCGGACCAAGGACTGTGGTTCAGCATAGTAACACGGTGAGCCCTCATCAGCCAGGCCATTGAATAGCTATGAAAGAGATGAAGCATCAATGTGAAAGTTGTAAAGCAAGATAGAAGAAAAAAGAAAGAAAAGTATATCAAAAGAAAGTTAAACCATGCCAGTTATGATTCTTTAAATGTCTACAATGTTCATGACATGCCATCATTGCTGCTGCTTAAGACCTTTTTTTTTCCTACTCAAAAAAGAAAAAGGAGATTCGTACACTTAACAAGCTAGCAAACTTATAATCGGTCGTCTTAAGCAGTAGCAGCAAATACTGCGCCATATTTGATGGCTATTTCACCTGAATCCATGCCAGAAAATCCCATTGATTTCCGAGCCCCGCCGCCCTCTCCTATCGCCTCTGGCCGAAGATCATCCGTGACCAATGACGAAGTCCTAACTGAGTTTCTTGAGCACTCACTACGTGTTCCGGATTTGATTTTACCTGATAAGATATTTCCAAGACAGAAAATTGTCGAAACACCCCCAAGAATTGATTGTCAATCACTGATTTCTGGGGAAAGTGATTCAGTTCTGAGGATGTTGGATTCAATAGCAAGAATTGGGTGCTTTCAACTAGTTAACTTTGGAATTCCAAGTGAATTTATAAGGTTGGTGTCGGTCACAGCAGCCGGAATCTTTCAGCTGCCTCCCGAAAAGAAGGAGGCAGTCTCGAGGTCACTGGAGAGGCCATATGGATTCGAGGAAGTTCATGGTGATCATCAGGAGGCCGAGAGTGAAGTAACTGAAGAGTTTGTGTGGTGTAAAGATGAGAGTTTGAAGTTGGATATGGAGGGAATATGGCCAACTGGATATTCAAATTTCAGGTAATAACTACCCAACAACAACAGCAAAAAGTCCTTATATTTTCTTCTTCTTTGGCAGTGGCATTATTTGTTCTTGTGTGTGTCTGTTTGTGTGAATTTTTGTTGTTTTTTTGGGTTATCTCTCCAAGTTGTTCTAGTTTTGACAATCTTCTTCCTGTCTGTCAAACATAGAATAGATTATTAAGTTGTTGTAGTTTTGACCACAATCTTTCAGCGATCTAAATAGTATTTCTTGTTTCTCTTTATTTTTCTTACCACAGAAACAATAAGTCCATGAGTTCATCTGTAAATGGGAAATCTTTCAACTAGTGCTGCATTTGCCGTTATTGTTAAAAATGTTGGGCATGCTTCCATAATGTTGCATGGTTTCTGGTGAATACTAACTAATATCTGAATTTGGTAATTAACCTGCACATGAAAATTGTACTAACGATCTTGTTAATCCATATTCGTTCTTTTTTCTTCCTTTTATCTGGGGATTGTTTCGATGAATTCATGAAGGTTTTCTTGTTATACATAATACAATATCCAAAGACAAGCCTGTACGACTACTGGTCTCAGTGATCAGTGCCAGTTTTAGACAAGGTAAAAAGCAATGGATACAGAACATGGAGCGCAGAGCAGAGCTGCCACTGGGAAATATGTTTCATTGCATTTACTTCAGTTTTGCAGTATCTGTATCTATCTCTTCAACAGATTTTCAAATATGAATTCCAGTGTATTGCAAACTTACAATGAAGCTACATCTTATGCCCAAGTTCTCATAATTCGCAGCAAGAAAATGGAGACCCTTTCATCTGATATAGAGAAAGTGGCCAGGAAAATCCTCCAAATTCTCCATGAAAATTGTCCGAGGAAATCAATGAATGGAAATGATATGATGCAGAGGCAAGATCTCATAGGCTCAGTCTGTTGCCTATACAAGCATGGACGTAACTTTCTGGCTGATCAATGGGCTGGCTCCCTGGGATATGACGTGATGAGAATGCTAATAAGGGGAACTGACTACTCTCATGCCTTGTGCTTGCATATATGTGATGGTTCATCAGAATTTCATGTTTACTCCAAGAAAGGCTGGGTGTCTTTCTGCCCAGATAAAGACGCATTGATTGTCACAGTTGGAGATCGAGCACAGGTATTAGTTACTGTTTTTTAAATTGCTTAAAATAGTAGAATAATTGGACTAGCTTTTGCTCCTGTATGTCAATTTTTTTAACTTGAAGCGATTCATTATGAAGCCACGCATGCCCTCTTTACAACTGTGATAGTAATGATATGGCAAGTGTGGAAATTAACCTCAACATCATGAAAAACCAACCTTTAATATCAATTCCGGTTTCATTATGTTTCCTCCTCCTTTTGTTTAATGCTGGGATAGCTAAATCTAATCATATCTCTTCTCTTAACAGGTGTGGAGTGGCGGCCAGTACAAGCATGTTTTCGGATGGCCAATCTTTAAAGGTGAGGATCAGGACAGCATTTCAATGGCTTTTCTCTATTCTCCTCCAAGCAGCAACAGTAGCAGCTCCAAAACCAGCAAGGGGAAGAAGACTGTTTCGCTTGGCCAACAAGCTATTGTGGCTGTAATTTTGACTCTTGTATGCCATTTCTTAGTTTATTTTTACAAGGAGGTTTGATGCTATCAAAAAATGCTGATGGGCTCATCTATTCAGTTTTGGTTCGATAGGTATTGGGTTTGTGCTTCCCATTCATTTGGATTTTGGCTTTTTTTTTTTTTTTTTTTTTTAATGTACAACAGTATTTTATTAATTAATACCGATGAAAGTTACAGATATAACATTATTTTTTCATATAATAAATATAAGAAACAAGAGTTAAAACTAGCTTTCTGATACTGATAAAAAGGAAATGCTAATTCTTGTTTTTCTTATAAGAATAGAATATGTTAGATTGATTTTGGCAGTGAAAGTTTCCAGAAAACATTTTGTTTATTATCAACTAGATTTTGTCTTTAAATAGTATAGAAGTTGTTACAATCAAGCTATTTAAATTTACATCAGATTTAAATTTTGAATGTAATTCAAAGAAGATATAACATTATTTCATTGCACTCACTGTATTATTTATATCTTTTTCATTCTAATGGTAAAAAACAAGGGTTCATTCAAACACAAAACTTTTACATGGCATCAAAGCTCCTCCTATCCTGTTAATTTCTTTTTCTCTCTTTTCCTCCTCACATACCGTGATTACTAGCCCATCCAGCTCACACATTCTCCTCAACATCAATGAATCCCAAATTTTCACAATCAACACAGCTGCAGAAGCTCCTCTCAAACTCACGTCTTCTAGCTATCTCTCATGGAAAATCCAATTTGAAATGCTCTTCATTGGTTATGATCTTCTTGGATATATTGATGGATCCAAACCATGTCCACCCAAAACTCTAACTACAAATAATATTGTCACACCAGATGTTGCTTACAACATTTAGGTTTGCCAAGATCATTTAATCTTCAATGCTCTCATCAATTCTTTATCACCCACTATTATTTCATGCTTTACTCGAGCAAATACATCTCGTGAAGCATGGACAGTTCTAGCAAATACACATGCCATCTCGTGACCGTTAAGGCCTATCTTGTCCCGTAACAATATGAACTAAAAGTAGGCAATGACTTAGTGAAAATATCAGTAAGTTGATCGACAGAAAAAATATGAGCCACTCGAAGTAGATCAAATTGAACTTGATCTCTGATAAAGTGATAATCAACAGTGACATGTTTCATGCGAAAATAGAAGACAAGATTGGAACTTAATTGCGTTGCACCAACATTATCACAATATATATGCTTTTGTAGCAACAGAGCAATATTATGCTTTTGTGGACGAGCGTGCAACATTTGGTTGCTTCTTTGAGCTCCAAATGACAAGGTTGCGCCCTAGGTAAACCAAATAGGCACTAATTGAAGACTAATCATCTCTATTACCAGCCCAGTCCATATCAAACAAACCAAGAACCTTCTAAAAAATATCACCAAAGGTTATATACTTATCATTGATTTTCTTCACTCTGTCAAAGCTCGTGCAGATGAAATGGCTATCCTAGACGCACCAATGGACAAAGAAGATCTTATAGAGAAGATATTGGATGGACTAGGTGATGAATACAACGAGCTTGTTTGTGCTGTCTAAGCTCGTGACACATCAATAACCTTCGATGAACTCTATGAGAAACTCTTATCCTTTGAAGCCTCTCTCTCAACCAAATCTAAAATGTATATTCCTAGCCTTATTAATCCTACAAACATAACCAATACCATCAACACAAATTGGCGACAACACAAGACCAACACCAGTTGGTATCCCAATCACTTCTTTTCTACAAGTTCCATAAGTTGGCGTCCACATCCAACCAACACTGGCCACCCACCTATATCCATTAGTTCAGGTACTCCAAATCGCCACAACCACCCTCAACCCTGTTGTAATCCATTTTTGGGTCCTCACACAAAAAATAATAAAATACAAAAAAAAATAATAAAAAAATATTATCAAAAAATATAACAGTGAGAAAAGGATGCTAGAGCGCCCTAAAAATGATCAAAAATTGATGAGGATGTTCAAAAATATAAAAATTAAAATTTGATGGTATATCATTGACTGATGAGAGTGATGTTAACAAAGAAAATTCAATTTGAGGAAGAAAAGTCCAAAATCAAAAGTTTATGGACTCAATTAAATTTTATTAGAGGTTTAATTGAATTTATAGAGGTTTTAATTGCAAGAAAAATTAATTTTGGAGTTAATTTGGGCTTTAATTAGAAGAAATTAAAGTTTTGTGGTCAAATTATAATTTTTGGAAGTTAATTTGGTCAAATTAGGGGCTTAATTGCATAAATATTGAAGTTTTATGGCCAATTAGGGACTTAATTGAAGAAATTCGAGACCAATGATTAAATTGAAAAACACGTGCAAATTGAAGGCCTGATTTTGAATGACGCGTTTTGGCGCCAAAACCCATTTAAATGAAACGACGCGTTTTGGGTAAAACGGCGTCGTTTTATGCACTGTTCACAGAAGAGAGAGAGAGAAAGAGAGAGATAGAAGCTTGAAACGGTGCCGTTTTGAACGGCACCTGTGTCTTCTTCTTCCCATTTGGTTTTGGGCTGAGTTAGGCCCAGCCCACTTATATGGGCCGAGTCCGGCCCATTTCAAAAAAATTTAATTTTTTTTCCTTCAGAATTTTATAATTTTCCAGCACATTTTCTTTTATCAATTTTGCTTAATATCGGTCTGTATTTTACATCGTAAAAATATAAATCCAGTATTAAAATACCTGGTTTGCGGTAAAAACTTCCAAAAGTACAAAAAAATTGAAAAAAAAAATGTTTTTGTATGTACGGCTAAGTGTCTCAAAGCTAAAAAATCATATTGTATTTTTCATACACCAAAAAAACAGTGTTTTAGCATACATTTTGACTTTAATAACCAGTTTATTAAAGTCAAGAGAACATTGGCCAAAATTCCAAAAACAAATAAAAATTTTATTTTGTTTGGTTTTAATATCAGTGATTATGAATTTATACATAAAACGTATTCCCAATATTAAAAATACATTTTCTTTTGGCGATTTAGAATAATTAGGTTTTTACCCGATAAGATAAGGATCTCCTTACAGAGGAGGACTTTTTTTAAACCGTAAAATAGACCGACAATTAGAAACCACAACAAGACTTTATATCAGACAAAACAATACAGCTTACCTTAAGTAGGGCGTAGTTGGACTACTAACCAGTCTCCGTACCCCATCTCTGAGACCAGTTAGGGTTCCTAGTGACCAGAATAGTAAGTGGTGACTCCCATTCAAATTTTTCACTGATAAGAGACAAGAATTCCTTGTCTTTACATATTTTCCAGGAATATACCATTCCATGTTTTTCCTTGAGGGTGGAATATTGTCGTGACGCCGCACACGTGCAACACACCCTATTCTTATCAGGGATTTTACCAAATCTGTAGCATTCAAGGTCATACCGCCAAGCGTTGCCCATCCTTTCAGCTTGTACCAATTCACCTAACTTCTACAAGCGTTCTACCACTAAATAACGCCGCTGCATCTTAGCAACCACAAGCTCATTATATAGCTAATGCAACCACTAGTAAACCATCATGGCTATTGGATAGTACGCCTCCCATCATGTCACCACTGACTAAACATCCTATCTCTTTATATCCCATACAAAGGCTCAAATGATGGTACATGTTTATCCATATCTCATATTGGTTCTGTTTTTCTTCCCACAGCAACCACTACTTTTACCTTGGATAATGTTCTTTACATCCCAACCATAAAAAAAGAACTTCATTTATATTTCTCAATGTTGTGCTACTAATGATGCCTCTGTTAAATTATTTTCCTCTTCTTTTAATATGAAGGATCTTTGCACGGGAGCAATTCTTTTAAAAGGCATCACTAAGGATGGAGTGTACGAGTGGCCAGCTGCACAACCTAGATCTTCTCCAATTCTAGCCTTCACCAGATGGTTTCAAATAATATGTTATTTTTTACAAGATCAAAAGATTGATGTCTTATCCCAAGTGCAGGAATGTCGAAGTAATAAATAACACAGCAAAATCGAGGTCGAACCATAAGGAGGTTAACTTTATAAATTACAAATAATAATAATAATAAGTTAAAGATGACTTTGAAATGTAAGATTAATGTGAGGATTAAACAATGATAAAAATAAATGTTAAGGTTAGAGGATCCACTAATGGTATTTCAAATAAGTATAATATAAACTTTTTTTATTACTCAACTGGAAACCACACACAAAGAAGGTTTTAATCGAATGATTTGTTATTAATAGCTCATTATAAGTTTTTAACATGATCATATTAATTATCTTATTTTAGTAACATCATACTTTTAAATATTGTCAGGAATTCATGATGCTAACTTATGTTAACAACAAATCAAGTTCCTTTCATAGTACATGTATAGGTTATACCATATGGTTAGCTATGAAAGTGCCAATCATTTGTTGTACCAAGTGTTATACAACACAAATCTCGATTGACCATTTAACAAGCAAGGTATTAAGAGTTAATAATATAAAAAGATAAGACATGTTAATAATAAACCTTCTTGGATATAAACATTAAAGTCCATGTTGAGTTTATCTTATACCTATTCTAACACCATTAGTGTACCCTTTTCACCTTGACATAATTAACTTAGCTAAACATAATGAAGAAGAAAACATAAATAAACTAGATAAGAACATAGTTATGATGAAAAGCATAAACAAGAGATTAATGAAAGCAAAACTTAAACATTAAAAAAATACAAAGAAAGAAAGCAAGAATATGATCTTGATTTGAACACCGAGATGCCTAAATGCATGACAAATACCTCTTTTTATATATCAAAATTCAGAAATATTGATTTGATGATTAATTTTGAGTGGGTGGCCACCTCTTGACTTGGTAACAAACCTTAACTTCTTGTTTACAGAAAACATCATTGCTAACATTAGAATTTGAATAGATAGTTTTCATAAAATTTCTGGGAAATTGTCTTGCTTTCCAACAAAACAAGAATGAAGTCATTTGGACTTCTAGAACTCGAGATATGGGCTGAACACTAGACAGTTTCTAGGCTACAGGATAGATTCAGACTTCTCTTTTGATGCTAAGATTTGGACTTCTAAAAGGCAGAATTGAGTCTTGGACTCTCATAAATGTTTTAGGCCTATGTCTTAACTTTCTAACTATATAAACCAGACTGAAATCCAAGATCTGCAGCTCTAGATATGACCCAATAACTGAACAGTGTTTCAATTTGAATTGAATCAATATCTCTTTTCTAAGCTTAGTCTTTTATTTGTCCTTTCACTTTCAATAGTTAATCACATCAATCAATCCTTTGAATTATGAGATATGATTGCATTTAAATTGAGCATTTACCATAAATTAAAGCTATCTTATATTATCGGACTTGTTATCATAAAATAGAGTTAAAAAGTTATTGATACTTCAAGTGCAAAATGATGATATAAAAACTTGATAAAAATACATGTTTAAGTACTAATCAATTTTCGTTGATCATTTTACCAAATACATATGGTTTTACCCCTTTAAAAGAAAATATGAATTCAAAAAGTCTTTAAACATTACCAAACCATTATGGAAAATTATTTCTTTCATAAAATTATCACTTTCTATTCTTATAATGGAGAATATATGACACTCAAAGATTATCTTTCTCTCCATGAAATTTACCACTTAACCACTCCACCACATACACCTCAACAAAATGGCTACTATGAAAGAAGACATCATCATTTCGTTGAAACTAGCCTCACTTTACTCTCGCATGCTTCTCTTCTAATCACCTTCTAGCCTCAAGCATTTGCTATTGTTGTCTACCTAATTAACAGACTACCAACCACTACACTAAATTTCTCCTCTACCTATGAATTAATTTTCCATAAAAGTCTTAATTACTTTAAACTCAAAGTTTTTGGATATTTATGTTACCCTTGGCTTTGCGTCTATGTATCTCACAAACTTAGTCAATTGATTTATATCGTATTTCTTGGGTGCTCTTTATCTCAAAGTGCTTATCTCTATCTTAACCCTTCAACATTAAAAATCTATGTTTCTCACCATGTTTAATTTGTTGAAACATTTTTCCCATACACCTCTCTACATAACACTCTCACCCGTCCCACTTTCACTACCTTAAACACTTGGATTCCACATATCCTTATTATTTATATTTCCACATCATCCCAACAAACAGACTACACTCCATTTACAGTTAGCTCTTAGGAATTGCCTCTGCCCAAGACCATATCCTAACCAATCATTTCATCATCACAATAGGAAGCTCTTGAAAACCATCCATCACCTAATCCTTCCCATCAAACCACCGAACAAAAAAACACAATTCCACCTCCCACCCAATATAGCATGACTACCCGAGCCAAAAACAATATCACCAAATCACATCCTCAAAACCACTTCCCAAACTACTGCACCTACATTCGTCATCCATATCATAATCTCTCAAAGACCTTAATTAGTATCAAGCTATATCTAAAGAGTATGATGCACTTGTTCATAATGGAACTTGGGAACTAGTTCCCCTTAATGGCATTTTTAATCTGGTTGGTTGTAAGTGAATTTACTATATTAAAAGACATTTTGATGGTTCCATTGACAGGTTCAAAGCTCATCTTATAGCCAAAGGCTTTTATCAACGATCGAGTATAGATTATCATGAAATCTTCAGTCTTGTTGTTAAGCCTACCACAATGAAACTTGTGCTTACTATTGTAGTAAGTAATGGCTAGTCTCTCTGCCAATTGGACATCAACAATGCCTTTCTTCAAGACAAGCTTTCTAAAGATGTCTTTATGGCTTAACCATCAGGCTTTGTAGACTTTAATCATCCCACATATGTCTATAAGCTTTATAAATCCATCTATGGCCTCAAGTAGGCTCTTGGGGCTTGGTATCATGAATTGCGTTAGTTTTTACTAGATTCTGGTTTCAGGAATTCACACTCAAATAACTCTCTCTTTGTTCTTGACAATAGCCGTCATATCTTGTATCTTCTAGTGTATGTTGATGACATTATCTTAACTAGTAACAATGATGCTTTTGTTTCACAGTTTGTTGAATGTCTTGCTCAACAGTTCTCTCTAAAAGAATTTGGTTCTCTTCTTTATTTTTTTGGAGTTGAAGTTGTCCCACATTGTCTTGGCATCTTACTCTCACAAAAAAGATACATTCAAGACTTACTCAAATGGGACAATATGAAATATGCAAAACCTGTTCTCATTCCCTTATCAACAAGCTTTGCAGCAATCTCTTTAACATCAAGCACACCCCTATTATATCCCACTCCATATCATGCAATAGTTGCTAACTTGCAATACCTCTCTTGAACTCAACTAGACATCTCTTTTGCAGTCAGTAGAATAGCCCAAATTATGCACAAGCCAACCAACGAGCACTAGGTTCTTGTTAAGCGTATTCTACGCTACTTGTGTGGTACATTAGATAAAGGCCTACTACCCTATCGTGATTCTCTTCTCGCTCTTCATGGCTTCTCTAATTCGCTTTATGCCTTTTCAGATGCAAACTAAGCTGGTAATAGAGATGATTATTCTTTAACCAATACCTATTTGGTTTACCTAGGGCACAACCTTGTCTCTTGGAGCTGAAAGAAGCAATCAATTATTGCACGCTCGTCCATATAGCAGAATATCGCTCTATTACTACCATTGTTGTTAAACTTCGCTGGGTTTGCTCTCTCCTTTTAGAACTTGGAATTGGCTTACCAAATTCTCTAGTTAGATATTGTGATAATGTTGGTGCAAAACAATTAAGTTCCAATCCTATCTTTTATTCTTGTATAAAACATGTCGTTGTTGATTATCACTTTATCAAAGATCAAGTTCAATTTGATTTACTTCGAATGGCTCATGTTTCTTTTGCCGATATTCTCAATAAGTCATTGCCTACTTTTCAGTTCCTGCAGTTACAATACAAGATAGACCTCTTTACTTACAACCCATCTTGAGGGGCCATATAGAAGTTTTTACGATCAAGCTATTTAAATTTACATCATATTTGAATTTTGAATGTAATTCAGTAAAGATAGGCTAGCTTGATCCTTGTTGAGATATAGGAGTTAGTTCTTATATTTTATTGGACTCACTGTATTATTTATATCTCTTTCATTCTAATGGTAAAAGATAAGGGTTCATTCAAACACAAAACTTCTATAAATAGACATTACAAGTCTTAAAGTTAATGCAACTCTTACAAAAAGATAGCACTAATTATAATTTTCAGAAAGTGTAACTAACAAAACATGACTAAAACTATAAATGATTCCATCAAGATAGCATTATAGTTGTTTGACTACTAAAGAATACCTCAGCACCAGATTCCCTCCTAAAAAGTATCCATGTTTATGGTTTCTTATTATTGAAATGCAACTGTAAATTTAATTCCTAACATACTCTCTTTTAAACTGAAAGTCTTTAGACACCAATTTACATATTTATTTTAGAACTTTTTGTGGAATATATCCTAAGTAAACTTCTTAGTCTCTTCTTATTTAGCTTTTGTATAGATAAAATCATAATTGATTGTTTCTTAGTTGACCATGAAATTGTTGTTAATCCCATTATAAATACAAAACCAAAAGTGCTTTTCATTTCATCTACATCTCCTGCATGATCATTATTTGTAAATCCATACATTGTCATTGATGACTCATTTGAATATAAAACTCCATAATCAATCATTCTCTTCAAATAACAAGATATTATTTTTGCTGCACCAAGATGAAGCCTTGTTGGATGCTCTACATATCTATTTATGATACTCAACAACATGTATAATATCTAGACTTATTGTAGTTAGATACATTAGGCTTTCTACAATCTATTTGTAAAGAGTGGCCTTCATCTTTTTTCCTTCAACATCTTTATACAACTTCAATCCTAGTTCAATTGGAGTGATGACAGAGTTGCAGTCCTTCATCTAAAATTTATCTAGTATTTCTTATGCATACCTCTTTTGAGTAATGAAAGTTCCTCTTGATGACTACTTTACTTCAATGCCAAAAAAGTGATGCATATATCCCATATTGTCATCTCACACTCCGTCTTCATTAAACTTTTAAATTGTATAACCATTGTTTCATCATTTCCTATGAAAATAAGATCATTTATATAAAAATAAACTAGTAGCATCTTCCATCTTCTTTAGTCTTTATGAATAATGCATGTTCATAAATATATTTATGATAGCCTTCCCTTTTGAAGTATGACTCTATTCGACTATACCAAGCTTTAGGTGCGTGTTTTAATCCATATAATGTTTTTCTCAATTTTTAAACTTTATCTTCATTCCTTTTTTATACAAAACTAGAAGGCTACTTAATGTACATATAATCTTATAAATCTCCGTGCAAAAAGGATGATTTTACATCAATATGAAATGGACCATGAATGTTGTGCTGCAATTGAAAGAACTAATTGGATGGTATCTTGTTTAACAATTGGAGCAAATACTTCTTTATAATCAACTCTCAATTCTTGATTGTATCTCTTTGCCACCAAACAAGTCTTATATTTCTCTATAATACAAACTTCATTCCCCTTTGTCTTGTAAATCCATTTTACATTAATTACTTTATTCCTTTTAGGAAGTCTTGTTGATTCCCATGTTTGGTTCCTTTCTATAGCTTGAGTTTCTTATGACATTTTCCTATACCATTTTGTTTTTTTGATTGTGTCTTTAAAGGTGATAGGGTCATTGTTAGCAAGTAAAATATAGTATGTAGTTGTTTTTTCATTAGATAATTCACTTTCACTAATATAATCTATCATCCAAGTTGGTTTTTTCTTTATACATGATTCTTTTTATCTTTCAAATTCTATTGATGTATGTTCATTAAAGGAATCTTAAGTTGTAGTCTGATGATCAATTTAAACAATTTTTTTTTCTTTAACAAAGTTAACAGACAAGTTGTATGATTGTTGCCCTGATTTATTTGTATCCCATCTTCATTTCTTCTTCTCATAAAAAACTACATCTTTATTGATGCAAGTTTGTTAAAAAATTGGATCATACAATTTGTAAGCTTTAGAAGTCATTTACACCAAAAAAGATACATTTCACATTATTACCATCAAGTTTCTATTGATTTTGATCTAGCATATAAAATCCTAAAATGATTGATTGTAGGCCTTTGACCACTCCTCTTCGGAATTCATATTCTTCACTGCAAATACTTCAGGCTATAATGTTTTTGTTATTTTTCCACTAGCGTGCTTCGTACCATATTTAAAATGGTACAAATCTTTATTTCTAATACATAATTTTGTTTTTGTGTATATGATGTTGTGAGATGTTTTTGAGTTCAATGTCTATTGTAAAAACCTCCAAGTTCTTTTAAAGTATATTCTATTACCTAATCACTGTGAAGGGTTTGAATCCTAAAGCATTTTTCTTCTCCATTAAAGCTTTAAACTTCTTAAATGCTTTCAATGCTTTTAATTTTCTCTTATAGAAATTGCACTCAATTTTTCTAATTGAAGTCATTTATGAACATAATGAAGCATATATTTTTTTTCCCATTAGAAATTAGATGACTATAACTATGTATATTGTAATGGATCAACTTGTAGTGGCTTGTATGCTCTTTTTTTTTTTTTTTTTTGTAGGAATGAATCTCAATGCTTGATTGTCTATAACATAATCTTCACAAATTGTATCTAAGCATGTGATTTGAGAGAGCTGAACTACTATCTGCTTATCATGAAAAGTTTTTAACCATTTGAAATTCAGGTGTCCATATCATGCATACCACAACCAAGTTTCATTTTATTTAGCTGAGTAATATGAATTTTGTGAGCTTTGAATGTTTAGAGGAAACATTCTATTTATAGTCATTTAAGCCATTGTGATTAACCCTTTCTTCTAAACTTGGATGTAATAGGCTTCATCCTTTATGATGATTGAATAACTTTTTTTATGGAACTATCTAAGGCATAAAAGATTGCCTTTCAACTATGGAATATAGAAGACACTGATAATGATGTGCGATTGATTATTTTTAGCTTGAATTCTAATGTTTCCTTTTCCCCTTAAAGTTACTCTTGAGTCATCTCTAAGTTTCATAGTTGATCTATATGAGTAATCTAACTGTGAGAACATTGATGTATTCTTATACATATGGTTGCTACAACATGTTTTCAGATGCCATAGGTTTGAGGTTGTTTCTTCTATTTCCTAACATACCATCAGTAATGTAGCCTCATCTTCATTTTTTGTTTTTGGTTATACAAATGTTACCTTTTCAATCTTATTTCTTTCGAAGTTAGTGTAGCATTCAAATTTATTGTGACCATATTGATCATATCAAAAACACTTAATTTTAGATTTATAAAACTTCTTTGCCTAGAACTTGTCAATGTATCCTTTTTATTTTTCTTTTGGATCATAGGCTTCATCTATGCTTCCTCTTTCCCCATCTTTAGTGTTACCTCTTCTTCTTCCTCTTTCTTGTTGTAACTTGTAATGTATGCTCTTCTTCTATAGTTTCTTATTGTTAAAGTTTTTGCTTATGAATATGCAATGAATTGTATAGCTCATCAATTGAAAAGGAATCAATGTCGTTAGACTCTTCAATTGAACAAAAAATATAGTTAAACTTTATTCTCATTGGTCATAGAATTTTCTCTACCATAATAACATCTTTAATTCTATCTCCATAAAGTTTCATTTTACTAGTTATAGCTAGTGTTTTAAAGAAATAATCATCTATTGATTTTCCTGGCTTCATCTGAAGAGTTTCAACCTCTTTGTAAAGAGCTTAAAGATGTTATCATTTCACTCTAGTTGTCCCTTGATATTTTTTGTTCATGGAGTCTCATATCTACTTAGAGATATTTTTTTGAAGAATAGTCTCAAAGCATAAGCATAAAATGCTCTATAGCTTGAAACAAGTAGCTTTTTTTTGCTTTAAGGTCCTTTAGTTTTTATTCATCATGAATTCTTTTTTGTGTTGTATTGATTGATATTTATCTTTCAGGATATACTTTATAAGATGCTAATACTTTTTAGATCTTAGAAATTTTGCCATCAACAAACTCCAATGGTCATAATGACCATCGAAACATGAAATTACATGTTGTACAAAGTTATCAGATACCATTGGTGATTTCTGCTGCAATTTTAAAGTGGTTTTTCCCCCCCCCCCACTTTTCTCTTGTGTTTTACTCTCTTAATAAGTTTCCTCTCATTTTTCACTCCCTTCAAAAGTTTAGGCTTTAATACCAAATGTTAATTCTTATTTTTTGACAAGAATATAATCTGTTAAATTAAATTTGACAGTGAAGGTATCCATAAACCTTGTGTCTATTATTAATTGAAATTCATTTAATTGAAATTCATCTTTAAATGAATAGTACAAGTCTTGGAGTTAACATAACTTTAATAAATAAATAGGACCACAAACTCATAACTAATAAACTCTCTTATTAGATATAATTTTCTTAAAAAAATGCAACCAACAAAACAACTCCCTTATGACTAGAATAACTAAAGATGATTCCATTAAAATAGCATTATAGGTGGTTCACCAGATTTTCTCTTAAAGAATATCCAAACTTATGATTCTTTATTATTGCAATGCAATTGTCATTTTTATTCGTAATAGGAATACTCTCCAAGATTGAATTGTCTTTGCAAACATAATGCATTCACAAATAAGATGGCATTGATGAATATCTTTTCCAACCTTTATCAAAATTTTCAAAACATCTATAAACAAGCACCATACTTTAATTTAATGAAAACCAACCCTAATAAATGGAGAAACTAAACAAAGATCTACATCTAGATAGTCCATATTTGAATTTATAATAATAAAAAAAACTAAGATTTAGATTTTTAAAGATCTAGATCACTTTTATTAAGAAAAAAACACATCAAGATCTAGAAATATAGATTCAGATTTGATAAAAGGAAAAATAAGGATAAGGGAAAGGAAGGAAGAAAAAGAAGAAAAAAGTAACAAGAAAGATGAAGGTTTTGGGTCTAGCCATTAAATAGTCAATGACAACCCTAAGAAAGGAAGAAAAAAAATAAGAGGCAAGAGTTTTAGTTTGCAGAGAGAGGCTAAAACGACCTATTTGATTTTGGGATGAGGGATTCCTAGAGCCTTTTTTTTTTTTTTTTTTTTTGCATTTTGAAGCGCTTTTGAAAAATTTTAAAAATTTTATTTTTTTATTTGCTTTAAATTAAATTTGTTTGGTGTTTTCCGATCATTACAAAAAAAATTTCGATGTATTTTTAAGAGAAAACACTTTGAAAAATAACCACTACTAAATTCCAAACGAGCTTTTATTTTCAAGTTTGGGTTTGGATTAAAGCCTTATTGTTTTTAGGTTTTAAATTTTTAATTATATGTAAATTTGAGTTTTTTTTAAATTAGGTTTGGATTTGTATTTACCTATTCTACGTCCAAGGTAATATGAATTCTTTCAGTTTAATGTTAAAATATAAAAAAGTTCAATTATCAAATAATTAATTAAATTTATCTAAGTATCATATCTTTTTTTTTTCTTTGTATTTTTAAGCTTTCTCTATTTTTTTTAAATCATGATGTGATATAATTACCTATTTTTCAATTAAATAACTAATAATATCCACATATGATAGCATGTCAAATCGTCATATATCAGGTTGAGGAATTCTTGTTACATGGAAAATAAACAATTAACATATACTAAAAGGCTTTGGCATACTATAGTAGTGAAAAGTGAAATGCCAAGCCTTTTCACTTTAATCTTTAATATTTTTATTTTTTTTAATTTTATTATCTAATATTAGGTTTGTTAAATATTGAAGTTCATAATTTATTTTTATTTGTTTTTTATGATATTATTCTAGTTTTATAACTCAGGTCACGAGTTTTACGAGTTAGTTGTGTTGACTTGAGCAATTTTTTAAATTGATTTTAATCTCAAATTCATCATTCAACAATGGGTTGATTGATATTTGAGTTTCATAATTATTTTTTTGATTTACTTTCTATAGAGTTATCATAGTTTTATAATTCAGGTCACAAGATTTGCAGGTTAGCTAGGTTGACTTGAGTTTTTTTTTGTTTTTTTTTTTATTTTTTTTCAAAGTTAATCCTTTAACATTATGTTGATTTTGAATTGAAATTTATAATTTGTTTTTATTGAGTTATCACAGTCTCCTGACTTAGGGTTTGGTAGGTTAACCCAGAGTAATTAGGGTTATTTCTTTAATCTTTTTTTTTTATTTTGTTTTTCAATTTTATTTTTTAACATTAGGTTGATTGGGAATTAGGTTTCATAATTTGTTTTAGTTTGCTTTCCATAAAGTTATTATAATCTTATGACATGAGCCACGAGTTTAGTTAGTTGACTTAGGTGGTTTTTTATGTCATTGTTAACAAATTTTTTTTTTTAATGTTATCCTTCAATATTGGGTTGATTGTAAATTGAGTTTTATGATTTACTTTGATTTTCTATGAGATTACCCCGATATCATGAT
Source organism: Populus alba (assembly GCF_005239225.2). Classification (NCBI taxonomy): domain Eukaryota; kingdom Viridiplantae; phylum Streptophyta; class Magnoliopsida; order Malpighiales; family Salicaceae; genus Populus; species Populus alba. The sequence continues at coordinate 19,348,280 of NC_133284.1, read as the reverse complement.
TTATGTTTGATAAGTTAATCTTAGTTGACTCCATTCAAATTTTTAATTGAATTTTATTTTCAATTTCATCCTTCATTATTGATTTGATTAAGAATTGATTTTAATAAAAAAAAAAAAATTTCATAGGGTTATCAAGGTCTCATGACCTAAGTAATGAATTTTATAGGTTAACCCGAATTAATCTGAGTCGATATACTATGTTGTTATTTCAATATTTTTTTAAAAAAAAGTGTCTTGATTTTTTAGCTAAATTACATTCTTATCAGTTATTTGGGTTGTTTTTGAACCTACCATGTCAATCATGTCACATTTGGTTAATCTCCATAACTATTTTTGCTTAAAAACATATTAATAGTATCTAAATATTTTCTTTTATTCAAAACAAAATTGATTTGATTTACAAGGTAGCACGACAATGATATAGTTTTTATTCTAAAATGAAAGTACAAGGATAGTAAATTTTTTTTTAAAATGATAACAGTTATCACTAGTTTTGAGGACATATTCGTCAAATAATAAAATATTGATGGTAAAAAAGGTTAATTCAATACAAATAACATTCCCACACGCAGGAATAGATTTTTGGGAAATCAACTTTCGTAGACTTATCAAATATAAAAATGTCTACATCTCATAACGAATGCCCGCTAGATGCACATGTGGCATGTACACAAATTTACTGAAAAGAATTATTAAAAGTACTTAGTAAAGAAAAAAGAAAAAGAAAAGAATTATTATGCAAATGTCATCTAATATCTAATATGATTGATTCCTGTTCATAGAAAAACAGTGAGCTACTATAATAGTTATTTTCATGAGTTGCTAATTTGTCACTAAGTTAAATTTGTTAAGTTTTTGTGTAACCTTCTATTTTATCAAGAAATTGCTATATAATTATTGCTCAAAGTCTTGCGAAGAGAAGATGAATTAAAAGTAACAATCTTGAATATATTACCAACAATTAAAACATAAAAAATAAAAATCTTAAATAAATAAGAGAAAGAGGAATGAAGAACTGTGATAAGAAACCTAAAAAATCCGCAAAATCAAAACTTTCAGACAAAAATTTCAGATTTAGTAACCTACCCAACAAACCCCACACAATGGTGAAACAGTGGCCTATTCATTATTTGATTATTCATTTTGGTTCTCAAAGTTTTATTTTAGGTGATTTAATTCTAATTTAAAATTAATTGCTTCTGATTTCTTAGTCAATAATGAAATTGAAATAATAGAGATCGAAATGAAAAAGACACCAAACATGAAAAGCGTGCCAAAAGTTTTGGGAAAGATATATTTTGGTCATCTAAATTTTAAAATAACGCAAATTATAAGGATTTTGGTGTCTCAATTGTTTTCAAATGCACTTTTGATATCAAAGTTTATTTTTGTTATTTTTTAGTCATTAGTTGAGAGAGAAGAGAGAGGTTGTTGTATTTCGATAGTAGATAAAAGAAAAATATCGTTGACATCAATTTATGTCATCAAAATGATCGATGTTTGTGTCAAATAGTTATATTTAATGAGAAAAGTTCATATTAAGTGTTGTTTTTTTACCTTAAAAGTTTATGAAAAAATAGATCTAAACTCGATTTGATTTTTGGTTTTGTGTTAATTTCAGTTTTTGGGATGGTTTTTTGACCATTGATAGGTTTATAATGGTTTCAAAGGTGTTTTTATGTAAACAATGGGTTGAAAAACTGGTTTTTGTGTCAAAGAAACTTTAGTTCCTATTTTTCCAGCAACCATTATGGCCAGAATCGGGGTTAATTAGACAATGTGTAGTCTGTTTTTTTTTTTTTTTTAAATAAAATTAAATAGACAAGTCCACTCCAATTCCAACAAAAAAAAAATAAGGGCCTAGTTGCAAGGGCCTAACAAGGCAGGCCCATGCGTGGGCTCTAACGTTATAGGCCAAGCCCAGCAATATGAGACCTTTGTTTTTTTTTTTTTCTAAAATATATTTTTCTAATTTTTTTTTAAAATTAATTTTTTTATATTTTTTTCTCTAAATTATTATTTATATATTTTTTTTATACATTTAAATTTTGAAGAGTTTTTATGATTTTTTAATCTTTTTATTTTTTAAAATAAAAAATATTTTCAGATAATATTTCTAATATGTGCAGTATTGTATAAGTTTTTTTATTTTATTCAATCAATTTAATTTGTGTTTCTATTTCTATTATCGTTTGCTAATATAAAAATATTATTTAATAAAAAAGGTTTATCAAACACAATCAAATAAATATTTTTTTTATAAGATTAAATATCTTGATTTAAATATATCTCTTTATTTTTTTTATTTTTTATTTTTTTTATTTTTATTTTTTAACACATATAATTATCAATTTATTTAATTATGTATAATTTTTTTTCTTTTAATTTTAACTTAAAAATATTTTAAATATAATTTTTTTGAAAAAAAAAAATTCTTACCGGTTGCGAAGAATTGAAAAGCAGAAAAACGGTTAAAAAAAGTGGAAAAAGGTAAAGCACTCATTGAAGGACTAAAACCTCAAAATCCCGTAGAAAGTAGAAACAAAAGAAAACCAGGCAAGGCAAAACCCTTACTCTCTTTGGTTCCCATTTCATCACAGCCATGGATTTTGAATTCACACTTTCTGAGGTAATATATATCTTCCTTTTTCGCTCTTTTCTATCATTGCCCTAAGTTGTGAACATTAGGCTCCAAATTCCTGCTTAAACCCTCTCTCTCTCTCTCACTCTCTGTGATTTTCAATAATGGGTTGCTCTCTGATATATTTTTGTGCTTATATTTTTCTCTTGGCTGTAAAGGATGTCTCAATTACTAACTGACTAGCCTACTGTATAATAATTATTTTACATTTTACAAAAGATGCTGGAAATGGAGAATATGTTCAAGGACTTAGAGGAGGGACCACTAGCTCCGCAGTTTTGTGAGAAGCTTGCAAGCAGCTTTAGGTAAAATCTATTTTAGGGTATTCTTGCTGTACCATTTATTCAATTTATATGAAGGAATTCATGCATTGTTGTATTTACGTGCTTGCCTTCCTAGAATAAATGTTTATGTGAAAGATTACTGTGTGTCATTTTCAGTTTAGCGCCAAGTCGTGCAGGAAAGCAAGCCATTACACCTCGACAGGTTTTTCTTAATCTTCTTAATCTTCCAGGCATTTCTTTTTAATTTCTTGGTCATCTCCTAAGTCCTACCTTACTCTTGCTGTGATCTAGGTTAAAAGCTGGTTCCAGGATAGACTAAAGAAGTCACAACCTCGAGTTGCTTCTTCAAATATGGCTCTCAAATTATTCGCTGATCTCTCTGATGCAAGTGCTTCTTTCGGTGCAACTGAGAGTTCACAAAAGCTCAAAGGTTCTGCATTTAACTCGCATTGGTGGAACTATAATTAAGATTGTAGTGATGGTCTTTCATTTCAAAACTTTTAGATGTCCTTAATGGCGGGTCGTTACACCATCATCCAATCACATACTTATGTTTATTGTGCCTGTGATTATAGCTTTCTGGTTTGGGTATCTAAGAAGAAAACAGGCAAAAAGCATGCATCAATAATTTTGCATCTTTTTAGTTCTTACCTTAGGCCATAAGCCATTGAGGCATAGTAGTGCAACTGTGCCGCATCATCATGGGGTGGGATTGGTTATTATTTAGTAGCAGGCTCTTATCCTCATCCTTATTGATAGTAGATTAGAATTCTTTTGAATGACAACAATCTAATCAAATTGCTTTTGTATCATTCTTGGGTGAGAATAGTTGAACATGTACTTGCATGGTGCCTAACCTCGTCAAGAGTGATTCACTGACAATAATATTTGTGTAGACTCATATTTAGTAGGCAAAGACTTGCTCTTTTAGAGGTAACCTATCTTGTGATGTAATTTCTGATTGACCTCCTGATCATTCAGGTGTGTTTGTGGCTTTCCATTCTGCTATCTATCTTTTGGTCAGCAGGATTCAGTAGTTGATATCTTCTGTCTGTTTTGAGGTTTTTATATGCTTTGCTTTCAGCAATAACTTCTTTCCTGTCTGAGTTTTCCTTCTGTGTCAATTGTTTTCTCAATTTGAATGGAAGCATGCTGCTTTTGCTCTTAACTCTGACCATTATGTATGGTTTATTCACGGATAAAAAGTGTTGCAACATGATTCAACCTCATAACATTTTATACGATATTCCATCATATTCAGGTCCTGTTATCCTATGAATCTTCAGTTAGCATATTGCCACTATGCTTTTGTCTGTGTTGTTGATAGAATTTTTTCATGTATTTGTAAAATTTGGAAACCTTTCCTCTCTTTCTAAATAAAGTTATGGCATCTAGTAATCTTCATTGTCAATTGTTATACAGGCAATGCCTCTGATCTTTCAGAGTTGATTTTTGAAGCTTTGTCCTCAAAAGATAATGCTTGGTGAGGATGCACTTTCTATACAGAAATGCACAAGTGTATATTTAAATGCTGTATATGCACAAATAATGAAAATATAAAGTAATTCATAAACACGTCATTTGGAAGAAGCCTTTGGTGTCACAATTAAAAAAAAAAAGATAGAAAGAAAAAGGAATCTTTATGTGCATTTCTCAAATTTTAACACATTGAAAGATGAGATTTATGAAGAACAACATAATTATATCATTTTTTGGTCTCTTTAATTTGCTTGAGAGCTCAATCTTTGTTTTCTAATGAGATATCAGATGCATGTGTACTTGTATTCATTCTTTATCATTTTCTTTTCAGAAAAAGGGTAGGATTTTTCAAATGGAATAAAATTTAGAATGTGGGGTAGAAATTGAGCAGGCTAGTCAAAATTTGACCGAGGCCAAAGATGCCAGTTTGGATATTGCTTGAATTGGGAGAAAAAGAAAAGGTGATTTAAAGATTCCAAAAGAACTATACCATGGGTTTAAAATATGCATTTTTTTTTATGTTACCAGCTTGCTCCACCATCATAAAACAAGCAATAAAATTGTTTTCAGTGATTTTTGTTTTCCCAGTTGCCATTCTTCAATTTTTGAAGATCTCTTGTAGCAGCATGGAGAACATATCCATGAAATATTTCGTTAGTGTTCTGAATTCAAAAACTGGACAAACAAAATTCATCATTTTGGGAATATGGAGAGGATATATGAACTGCATTGAAAGTCAGATTCAATCATACAACACAAATGCGCCATTTTTCTTCTTTCTTCATAAACTTCTGCAGATTTATCTCACATATTGATATTCTGGTTGTTCATATGTCTAAACATCAAATACACTTGAAAGTTACTTTTTTCTTCTTGCAATCCAGGTTTCTTAATGATATATATATGCATACTATTCTTTTTAAGTGCTCGTTTGGTTGTGAATGTAAATTTGTCAATGTAAAAATTTTAAGCTTGTTATAATTCTATATTAATGTAGCATGTGTAACAAATATGTCTTTGACTTCCAGGTATGATGTTGCTTCTTTCCTCAACTATAGAGTTGTTTGCTCTGGTGAACTTGTAAGAGTATTTTACACTTATTATATTTTCATTGTTGGTTGTGTGAACACTCAACCTGCTGAACGTTTTGAGTCTTTCTTTGCAATACAGGAAGTGCGAGTAAGATTTGCTGGGTTTCGTAATACAGATGATGAGTGGGTGAATGTGAGAAGGGCAGTGCGGGAACGATCTATTCCTTTAGAATCTTCAGAATGTCAGAGGGTCAAAGTTGGCGATCTTGTGCTGTGCTTTCAGGTACCTTTTATTATCCTTTTTTAAGAAAAGCAAAAACAAATTCTCTGAAAAGCTATGGAATAGAACTTGTTGGCTGAACAAGTACACAATGTCTTCCCTTTGTTGACTTAAATGTTTAATATTATCTTACAATTGACATTTTATTGGCGCATTTGGAGTCCAATCCTCCATTTTCATGCATGCACTGTCAATTTATACATGCATGAATCCATATAGCTCAAAATCCTCATTTCCTCCAGTGAATGATGGATCCAAGCTCTTCTGCAATTCGCAGGCCTCCAAGAAGGTCAACAGAGACACACATTCATTCATGCATACAAGTACTTAAATTAGGAAATGTTGGGTCAGACTCACCTTTGATCTATTTTTCCAATGATTTCAGCTATGATCACCCACCATCATACCACCTGTTAAGATTGTATTTGATTTGCATTTAGGCTAATTTAGTTTTATGAGCAATTACCTGAATCAATGGGAGGCACACCCATCATTGAAACAGAACTTATTTTATTTTTTAAAAGTTTCTATTAGTCATATCTGTCTTAGCTTTTGGCTCATGCATGATTTTCAGGAAAGAGAAGAACGAGCAGTCTACTGTGATGCCCATATTGTAGAGATCAACAGGAAATTACATGATATAAACGGTTGTAGATGCACCTTTGTAGTTCGTTATGAGCATGATGACTTAGAGGTAATAATGTGTGTATGCTTACCTGCTTGTGTCTTTGATGTTCTAGAATTCCATGTCTTTATCCATCCTCATCTTTCTTCTTTCCTGGCCGTGGAGAAGCTATAAAACTGATTCTGACTTTGGTGTCATGTGATACACCAGGAAGAAGTTCGGTTGGATAGGTTATGTGGCAGACCAACGCCATAGATTCTCAAGCAGTGGACAGAGGATGAGAGGTGGAAATTGCATTTCTTTGTTTGTAAAAAGAAGGGTGCCTGGTATGTTCTTTGTAATTCATCGTTTTCATCACATAACAGTAAATACTGGCCTTCATAAACAAATTTCTCCCAACTTGAAATAAGACCATAATTAAACAAGTATAATTTTTCATCTTATATTGATTTTTATCTTGAATTTGCACTCATCACACCGTCAGCAAGGTTACTAGTACCAGGTAGCTCGTCATCTCTCAAACCCAAATGAACGATATTAAGCATCTCTTCCATTTGAAGTGAATGCCCATTAAATTTGAAACTCTGTCTAATCTGACAATGCAGCTTCCTGTCACTTGAGCCATCTACGAGTTTAATAATCAACTTGCACAAAGCGCATTGTGGAATCGTACTTGTAATTGTATAGAATTCACGTCTGATGCATTGATAAAACATGGTTAGAAAACAAAAACCATCAACATGACAGATCAAAATGAAAGAATCCATACCCAAATAGAAACGTAAATTTTACAAATTGCCCTAATCAGGGTGCCAATTATTAAAAACTGTACAAAGTTAAACAGAGGCACCGCCATCCTCCTAGCTTTTGCTCGATGGCATACAATCAGCACAAGAGAAAGCCCACTTAGTTTCACAGGTTGACAGACACGACTTAAGGAAAAACAAAAGCTTCTATATTTTTTATTAAAATTGATAACCTATATACTAATCAAAATTTCTCTAAGCCTAAATGAATGCTACTTGACAAAAACCATCATAGCTTAAATGGGATCACGGGGGAGGCTGGCGAGATGCAGCTCATGATGTTGTCCGTCCATAACACATGGATGCAATATATAGATTTTTGGCCCATTTCTCCTGCAAGGTCCATCTCAAATTTTAGATCCTGAGACCTGAAAACTAGTATTGAAGAAAAATTGATGCTATGTAGAGAGACAAACCTTAACATGTGTGCTAGGAAAAGCTGAGGTTCGAAGGGTCTCCTGTGTTTCATCTGCAAGTTTCCTTTTCGGCACACTCAGAATAAAAGCCGCCTGGTCCCAAGTTGCTGCAGTTGCCGTGATACGATATCCAGAATCCCATCGTCGATGGATGCCTTCACTAGGATAAAGGAAATCAAGTTCAACCACCTGAAATTAATACATAGAATTAGTTCGCCATCCAATGCTAAAATATATTAAAACACTATATGGAATACAATATATTTTAATAAAAATTAAAATCAAAGATGACCTGCTTAGCAAATCCTGCTCCACGGGACATAACAACCCCCCATCTACTTCCTGAGGTAGCCATTGCAGTCACATAAAAGCCCTCCTTCCATTTTTTATTAATCCATTTATAAGGAAATGAATCGCTAACTTTATACGACTGCTGCATATAACTAGTACCTGAACTCAAAAAGAATACAGCAAATCAGACAAAATTGAAGTAGAGACAATTACAAAATAAAAAATTCAAACAGTTTAGACTGACCCTTAGACATTACGACTAATGAGCTTCCATTATTGGCTCCAGCTATGGCACTGATATAATAATTCTTTTCCCAGTGCTCCATTATCCATTCCTTCACCCAACCAAAAAGAAAACAATAATAATGCAATTGTTACTATACATGTTTAGAAGCTATGTCAATGAGCTACTTACACTCCAAAGAACAAGAGCGCATTCAGAATAACAGTGATAGAAATGCTTCAGGTAGATAAAAAGATATAATCATGTACCTTGCGAAGAAAATATGGTGAGAGCTCATAGACTTGTGCAGAGTAATTCGTACCGGCATCCATAATAATGGCCCATAGATTTTGATATGAAGCTACACTGCTAACAAATAAGCCATCCTCGTTTCCTTTTTCGATGTGCTGACCAAGCCTTGCATCAGCCACATTATAGTGATACCTAAGAAAGCATGTCAAAGTTCTCAACCTCACCTAATTTGAGTTAATTTGACCACTCTAATGTCCGAACAACACAATATAAAGATCATGCACAATAAGCATGAGAACATGGAACTTTAAAATATTTGGAATTAAAAAAAGATTCACAGTGCAAAACAGACTCAAAACAGTGGCCGATTAAATCAATGAAAAAAGGCAAAGGACTAATGACCTGAGGCATATTTTGTACCTTTGTTTCATTGGTCTGCATGCATTGTACACACTAATCCATTGTGTTGCTGGCATGCCCATGCGAACCTTCTTCTTTGGTTGTTCATCATCTTCCTCCATAGTCAAACGACCTCTCTTGTGACCAACCTGATAAATAAGCTTCACAAGACCAAAAGTATAGATTAAATACATCTGAAATTCAAAAATTGAAGCACTGTTTCATTAAAAATAAAGTTAAGAGCTCAATAAGTCCAAGTTAAGAAAAAACAACTAATAACTCCAACAAAAAAGGAACAACCCGTGAACCTTCTGGGCACCTTCTGTGTTAAGTGGTCTCATATCTGGATTTGTACCTACAACTCCATCAAAGAGGGAAATGCATTTTGCATAATTAGGCTCTTCATCAAACTTTAAGTTCACCACATATTCAACGAACTGTTTGAAAGGCTGTGGACAGAAGCAACAAAGCGCCTCTGAGGTTATTGCCATCTTCTTCTTGCAAACAACAAAACCCTTGTTTTCTCCCTAAGAACACAATAATGTTAAAAGTATAAGCAAAAAGAGTGAACTTTCAGTTATTTGTTTAGGCACAAGTGAACCAGAAGTGACAAACATGTTCCCCACGCTAAAAATAAAGGACCTACCTGGTACCCTTGCCAAGGTAAACGACCACGGAGAAGAAAAATAAGTGTGTAAGCAAGAGATTCCAAATCATCCCTCCTGCTACCAGTTCTCCCTAAATGAGCATGCACACTAGCATAACGCACTGTTCCCCTGCCCGAACAAAATTATCACAAAGCCAACAATCAAAAAATTTTAATTAAAACAAATCTAAAGACAGTAAAAATTATTTCAATTAATTTCTTAATATAAAAAATGATACAATCAAAAGTCAGACCTGAAAACATCTGGCTTTTGGTCATACTCAACATGCAAACCAGTTGAGCTTTCTTGCCATCTAGTAGCTGAATGGCCAGAACAATTCAGAAAATTGTGGTTCAATGGAGATAGTCAGAATACCCAAAAATCAACAGTTTAAAGTTAATTTAAGAGATGAGAATGACATTTTTCTAATTACCCAATCCAAGATCAACAAGAAATAATTTTTTCTCATCAGGAGTTCCCGGAGTGCCAAGCAGAAAATTCTCAGGCTTTACATCTCCATGGACATAACTGCAGAGGTTTGTGTAATGTAGTCTGAGAATCACATATTTTTCATTTAAATATGACATTAAAAATTCACAGATTAATCACACATAACATAAATAGCCAACTAACAGTTCCACAAATAGAAGTGTATATCATCCAATCCACATGCCGGACCAAACCAATCCAATTCATCTTATCAAGACTAAAATTAGAAAGCAGTATAACATATGCAAAGAACTTTTACCCTCTAAGGTGCATCTTTTCCAATATGGATATAGCTTCAATGGCAATACATGCAACCATTTCAGTGGACATTCTGCCAATAAGACCAGGACTTAATTTAGCAAACTTATGCACAAAAGATAAACTAATAGACAACAAAACAATTGAGCAATTGAACTCACAAGTTTGAGTTAATATTGTTATTCCAAACATCCCACAGGCTTGGACCCAACATATCCATAACCTACAAGTAGAAGGGTTTGCTGTTAAAAACAATTCCAAAACAAGATGAAAATACAGCTAAAGGAATCCACCAATCTTGAGCCAGAAACAAACGCAAAGATAGCATACCATGACATAATAATCACCTTGCTGACCCTTATAGTGTACTAGTGGTACACCATGACTGCCACCAAGAGTGCTGTGCAGGGACACAAAGTCATGGATTCAAAATTATTGCTCCAAAAAAGAAAAGGAAAGGGATTTGAATATGTATTATTAATTTGCAACAGTCATAAGAAAGCATGATGGATATAATCTAATACTCACTCATAAACCTGCCACTCATGCGGTGGTCCATAATTACATCCTTTACTACTTCTATGCTCGAATTTTAGTGCCACCTAAAATCCAAAGTTCAGAGGTGATCGTATAAAACACTGAGATCAAAGATCAGATCACACTCAATCATCACACGTGTATAAAAACACAACAGCTATACCTCTACAGCTCCTGCACCAGCTTTATCATTTGTATTTACAGCAGACACACGTCGACCAACATACACTTGACCAAAGCCACCCTTTCCCAACTTTCTTTCTACTTTGTACACAGGGGAATCCTCAACCTGAACCTGCAGCACCATAGCCAAGAAATTACATTCATCCACAAGAGATTCAGAAAAAAAAAAAAAAAGTAAAGGGGAGCGCAGATAAAAGTACTGCCATAGTTCAGCAGCTGCTGCCTGCACAAAATGGTCATATCATTTCTTTCTCTACATGTCTGAACACATTACCTTTTCAAGCTCTACAAAAGTATTTTCAAGGAAGACTCCCAATTTAGATAATTGATCAATGCCATCATGAACAGACAACACTGTAAATTCTTCATATTGCCTCCTAGATTACTGCATTAGTTTTAGTCACCCGATCATTATTCCAGCAGATTCAATTTTTTTCTTTTTCTTTTTTTTTTTAAAAAAAGAGACTGCAAATGGAGTAGACAAAGTAGCAATGAGGTGCTTCCATGCAAACTAAAGAACTTTTTACTTTTAGCGAATAAACAAGGAGAAAAATAATGAGGTGATTTAGAAACAAGAATAATATTTTCTATGAAAAAAATAGGCATAGTGTAAAAGAAATGTGTTAAAAAGAACTAAAATTTCATCTTTTTTAATGATAATCAAGCTGAGTGCATTAGCAATGACAAAAAAAAGTCAAGGAGGGGCCTAGGGACTTGCTACGGAGACTGGAAAAACACAAGAATTATTTTTTGGTCAACACAGACAATAATCTGTCAACAATAACAGCTGAAAATTATGCTTGCCATCAATGTCAGAAAAAGAAAACATTCTTCCTATTTTAAACCCCTAGTAGACATAGTGAAATGCAGAATCAAACTAGGAATCAGTTCTACAAGAGGAGGAAACATGATGAACATTCACAAAGAATTGCATTCACTAAAGACAAACATGGGTTTTTTTAAATAATCCCACAAAAACAGGGTCTTTACTCCTTTCTGACAGATGAAAAATACAAGTTTCATAATCAGGACTGACGATTACTTGCAGCAGAGTTATGCACCAAAGTTGTTATATTAACTCTCTAACTCATGCAAACTCTTGACTATAGAATAGCAATTTTGACAACATAATAACAGATAATTAGTCACAGAAAGATCAAGGTATTCAGATTAGGAGGAACTTTTAATGACAGTACATGAATAACTGAATAAACTTTCACTAAAAACTCTGCCATTAATTTGTTTCCTAATAACCCTTGATTTTCTTTGCTAGTTGATTGATTGATTTTCTTTAATAGTTAATTGGTATTTCATTGTTTAAATGTGATTATATTCTTGTCCATCTGTTGGCAACCATAACTTTTATTTAGATTAGACAGAAATATTTGGAAACTATAATTTTATGTGCATGTAGTATCTAGCCGAGAAATATAGAAACATCTGAATCTTACATCTAATTAAACAATTAGTCAATATGACAAGTGGTACATTCAATTGTTGCTTTCTATCTCACAAATGGGGCCAACATATTACAACATATTTCCCTAATTTTCTTTCATTCATCTCAAAGAGAGATTACTTGGTGCTCCCGGTACAATGCTCCTTGCTAAAAATGGAATCCACGGAGTTATCATGATAGGTCCCATTTTTAAGTGAGGGACATGCACTACACCGGGAGTACTTAATAATTTTCTCCATCTCAAACCTTTGAAAATTATACTAAATATTCCAGTTTTGAATCCTATACTTTCTTATAATCTGCCATCCAACAGTGCAACGACTACCCCATCAATCCAACAGAGAATTCCATTTATGAAAAACAGTACTGTATATGGACATGGATTTAAGAGTTTTGGCATTATCCCCCAGTAAAAGGGCTACAGGGTGCAGTGTGCCTACTTTTGCTAAGTAGTTTTCACTTTCTTCTGCACTCCACTGATCTATTTTCATAATCCTATTTTTTTTATTTCATTAAAATAAATAAATAAAACAAAATTACCAAATATCAATTCCACGACATCGAAAAACAACAGTACTTGAGACAAGATAAAGCCCTTTTTCAAAATGAAAAAGAAAATTATTGTTGGGAAAAACATCTTTCCAACACTTTCATAGTTCTTCAAGAAATCTTTAACAAAACTAAAAAATTCTGCAACCCACCTAAAAAAAAATATCTCACAAACTACAAATATTCTGTCTTGGCACAGCTGATTTCAAGATTTGGCAAAAAAATTTACGAATTTTAGGATTGAACAAGTAGCATTTCAGATTAAAAAAAAAAAAAAAGGTTTCTATAGCGGTCTCAGTCTCATACGCAATCGACGGAATCTTTTAAAATTTTATCTGCATTAACTATTACTATCTGGTTGTTCAATCAGAAGTAGAGAATAATATAATAACCAAAGAAAATATACTAGATCACAACTTCAAGAATCGAAATTCTTAAGGAAAAAAATAACTTTTTAATTACAATGACAATAGCGATCGCCATCAAGCAACTTTCAAATTAGCAAATTTAGCTTAAAATTAAAATTCAGGGAAAAAAAAAGAACCTGGTCGGGTATAGGGGCAGCGGTTCCCTCATCGTCACCGCCACCAACAAGCGGCTTATCATTACTTTTTCCACCACTATCTAACACATCCATCGGCTTCTTTTCTCCCAACACTCCCTTCTTCTCTCTAGCAACCTCTAAATCCCTGTTCTCCTCCTCTTCTTTAACCGCCCCTGAAACAGCACCACCCACTCCTACCCTCTCATTGCGAGTTTTATGTTCCTTATCGTCAGTTTTAGGCGTTGCCAATCCCGCCTCCGCTGCTGCCCTCCTTCTCCTTGTCCTCTTCGCAATCGGTTCTACCACTTCGACTGGATTCTCCTCCTCCTCCTGCTGTTTCTTTTCTGGCTCCGGTGTTGCTGCTGCTGCTGCTGCTGCTCCTCGGCCTCTGCGCACTCGACTACGCAGCACAGGCATTTTTCATTCTTTGATTCCAATTCTCATCCACAATTTAAAATAAAAATAAAAATAAGAATCACAATCAAGAACCGAAACGACGTCGTGAGTGAGTTGCTAGAATTGATCGAAATATTGAGAATCGCGTAATCGAATAGAATCGAATCGATTGAAGGAAAGAGGAATTAGGGATTCCTTTTATTAATTAGGGATCCGTGGCTGTGGACAGTGAATCGAAAGAGAGAATTTTTTATTATTTTAACTGGAATATTAAAAAGTGATTTAATTACGTGGCAGATGTTTATACGTTGATTTGGATAGAATTGAGAGCTGGGTTTTTTTTTTTTTTAGGAAAAACTATTGCGGTAGCTTTACTTCTTACCCAAACACGTAGAAAAAATTATTTATTTAGCTAAATAATTTTTATATTTAATTTAATTTATAATTATATTTTAAATTTTAATACCTTATTTTTTATTTATGAAAATCCATTTTTTTTTCATTTATTTTGCATGAAAAATCAATCTCATAACAAGTTTAACCAACATATATATTTTTAAAATTATTTTTTAAAAAAATTAAAGTAAAAACTACTACAATATCAAATATAAACTAAATAGTTGAAAAAAATATTATTCTCTCACATCTATAAACAATTGCATTATAATAGTAATACACAGTATTTAGCAATTATTATTTTTTGCTTTTTGAACCTTTTTTATTTTGAATATTGATTTTTTTTTTTAAATCTAGTTCTTACATTATATATTTATTGGGAGTTAGAGTTGATAATTTATTTTAATTTATCCTTTATATGGTTATCATATTATCAAAAGAATATCCTAGGGTTAGTAATTAATTTTGTGAGTATTATTCGAATTCTTAATTTTTTTCTAAAGATTGATAGTGAAGGTACTACAATTGAAGAATTAAAAACTTGAGACATGGAAAAAGAGAAAGGAAAGAAAAATAGATTGTTGGAGCCACATTAAACCTCCTACTGCCACATATGTAACAATCTCAACTTGTAAACTTCAAAATATATGATGTGTATATTTGTAGTTACCAATTTTTTTTAGATATAAATATATTATTTTTCTAAAATTTTGGTAGAGTTTTCTTTGTATTTTTTAGATACCAAGTTATCAACTCAGTCATTTCTCAACTGTAACATCAATTACAATATTCATCCCATCATTAGGAACTTCCAAAACTACAGCATATTTCAATATCTCAATTCTATTTTATATAGAACACTATGATAAAAGCTAATAAATTCATAAAAATATATACAACCAATCATAATTCAACTTAATAATAACATTATAAATTACATCATATACTAGATAATAAGTTAAATATTACAATTTTTAGATATAAAAGTACATTACAACAAAATATTAGTTTTTCTAATGACATTAATCACATAGCAAAAATTATTTATCCAGCATCTAATTTTCAGATCGAGGGTGCAATGTACCTAAAAACATAATCCCATTAAATATTATTAAAAAAATTGCACCTTTTAATAAGTAGTTAATTAAGGACTAACTATTCATATACATTAAAATGACTTTCATATTATCAAATAAATTGTCTTAATTTTATTTTTAATTTCTAATTTCATAAATTTTCATCTAGACATAGAGATAAGTTTACTAAAATAAAAACATCAAGAATATCTCCTACAAACCAACATATTTAACTTTAAAGTTTTACAATTAATCTATTTTATATCATGTGATTATCCCATAAATTCATAATTAATTTTTCTTAACATGGCCATTCAACCAAGCATAAATTTCATTAATCAGGAAATAATTTTCAATGCTTGTCTATTTAACAAGGTATTATTTCCAGTAATCAGGAAATAATTTTTTTAGGCTTGCCCATTCACCAGGGTATTATTTTCAGCAACCAGGAAATCAGGGTATATATATATATATATATATATTTCAAGGCTTGCCCATTCATCAGGGCATTATTTCTAGTAACCAGGAAATAGTTTATTTTTGTTTTCAAAGCTTGCCCATTCACCAGGGTATTATTTCCAGTAACCAAGAAATAATTTTTCAAGACTTGCCCATTTATCAGGACATTATTTCCAATAACCAGCACTAGAATTTACAACCTATAAAATTCCTTCTATAATAAAAAAATAAACTAATTAATTATTTCAAGGTGTCGAACATCTACCTGGTGTTTGTGTGTGTGAAGAGGTCTCTTGTTCCAGATTAGGTCTTATGGCCTCCTCTGCACCAACACAAATTACTACGTTATTTTCATTTATTGGTATCGGTAAAATTTCTAATACCAATTACATACTTATTGAATATACTCAACACCCTTAATTAAGCTTAACTGAAACATTCATTTATTTACAAAAATCATTATTCAAATTAACTTATCAACATCAATTATATTCAATAAGACAAGATCCCTCAATAATATTATCAAAACTCAATTTGTTTTCTTCTAATTTTCTTCTTTTAACCGAAATCAACCTAAGGAAGTAAGTAGAGATTTTTTTTTCTTTTCTATTTGAAAAATTCTTACTCCTTTCATAATAACAACACTTATAAACCTATTTCTTCCCACATTTTCCAAACAATTGTATTAAAACCTTAAATCCCCTAATTATTTCCTCTTTTGGCCTAAAGTTCAATCAAAATAGGGAGGAAATAATTTTTGTTTCTTTTATTTAAAATTAAACACTTACCCAATCTTAATACATGCACTCTAACATGGTTCAATCATAATTTGTATCATTCCCATAATTTATAACATAATCCCACAATTTCACATAATTTCTGTCATAACCCAATTTTTGACCATTTTATTTTTATTATTATTATTATTTTATTTACTGAAAAGGAAAAAATTGATGAAAAAAATAATAATGATGATGATGAAAAAAAAAATGAAATAAATGAAGAATGAATTAAAATTTGGGTTAAGGGCAACATGATTGGAAGTTTTGAGGTTTAATTAAACTTTGGAATTTGATGTAATTAAGCTTGGAATTAATTTAATTAATCCAATCAAGGGTTTAATCGGAGAATTGATAAGTTTTGAGACTTAATTAAGCTTGGAATTAAATTAATCCAATTAAGTGTTTAATTGGAGAATTGATAATTTTTTAGACTTAATTAAGCTTGAAATTAATTTAATTCATCCAATCAAGGGTTTAATTGGAGAATTGATAAAGTTTTGAGACTTAATTAAGCTTGGAATTAATTTAATTAATCCAATCAGGAGCTTAATTGGAGAATTGATAAGTTTTAGACTTAATTGGACTTTGGATTTAGTTAAATTAATGAAATCAGGGACCTAATTGAAGAAATATTAATGTTTGGGGTCCAAATTGTGAAATTAAAATCCAAGGACAAAATTGAAAAAGACGTGCAAATGCAGGGGGCCAATTACAGTTCAAACCAGGGGCTTAATTACAAGACGTTCAAAACCGCATGGATCAAAACGTAAAATGGCCGAATGATGTCGTTTTAAAGACGCTGTTCATCTTCTTCTCCTTTAAGCCAGTGACCGTTTTCTACAGTAAAAGGGGCCAAACGTTGCAGTAGTAATCGTCGTCCGTTGGTTTCAGTTATGGCTGCCTTAACGGTGGTCGACCCTTAGCCTACCGCCCGTTATCACCCGTCGAGCCCTATATAAACCGAGCAGCACCGAGAGCAAGGGCTGGTTGGAGAGAGTTGGGGGAAGAGATAAGATAGGGCAGAACCGAGGATAGGAAGAAGAAAAACAGAGGAAGAAGAAACTAAAAAAAAAACAAAGAAAAACCAGAGGGAGCTCACGTTCAACCGGCAGAACGTCATGCTTTTATCACCATCTCCTTCGTCCTGAGCAGAAGCGAAACCAGAGAGAAAAGCAAAGGAACGACGCAGAGACAAGGAGCAACCCTACCATCATCTTTATCCCTTCATCTCAGAACTGAAGGTGATAGAATCTCAAACCAGAAGCAAAGGAGACGCAAACTCAGCCCATCAGACGAAAGCGTAGAGACGAGAACCGGCGTTGACCATTTTCTTCACAGTCTTCAGCAACCAACCTCCAGAACCAGAGGCAGTAGAACAAAGAAGACGATACCGAGAACGTGGTAGAACCAGAGACAGAGGACGGAAGACGAAGAAGAAGAAGCAAAGGACAGAGAGAGAAGTGATATAGAGAGGGGCAGAAGGAGAAGGAAACCAGAAAAAGGAACAAACCAAACGCAGGAGGAGAAAGTAACATTAACCGGCCGGCCCTCCATTACTGTCATCACATCTTCAAGTGCAGCTACCAGGTAAGTAATCTTCTCTTTCCCCGCTTTTCATTTTTAATTCACCGGTTACTGTTTACTTTGGATTTTAATTCATTTCCTGCTTTCTTTCACTTTTTGCCCAGTCGGGTCACTAGCTTGGGCCAGTGACCGGGTTGGGCTGGCTGGGTCCAGCCCAGCCCATATGGGCTGAGTTGGGCCCAGCCCTAAAAAAAATAAAAATAAAATAAAAAACAGAAAAATAAAAAAGGTAGAAAAAATAAAAAATGTGTATCATGAATAAAAATAATGTAAATTTATTGGTTTATTCACTGACGCCAGAGTCAGGAATAAAAATACCGGTTTAAATTTATATTATTTTTATTCGTTGTACTTTATTTTATTTAGCTAGAAAAATAAAAAAAATATATGCATGCATAAAAATAAATTTATTTTTATTTATTTGTTCACTGGTGCTAGAATAAGAAATAAAAAAATATTGATCTAATTGTTTCTTAGCTACGAATTTTTACCAACGCCAGAGTTGGAATTATTCGAGCTTGAATATTCACTGACGCCAGAGTCAGGAATATTATAAATAAATCATCATAGCATAAATTAATAAATATTTGGCAATTTAAGACAAAACCAACAATGCAGTCTGCCTTAGGCAGAATGTTTAAGGGGTGATAATATTTTCCCTTTTATGTAACCAATCCCGAGCCATAGAATCTCTGTTGACCAGTTAGGGTTTCAAGTGACCATAATACTAGGTGACGACTCTTCAAACAAGACAGATTTTCCTAAAAGAACCAGATGCCAGGAATCTGTTCTTTTTTCATAATTCAAGAGAACTATTTTTAGAGCCGCCGCGATGTCGGTTGTGACAATTTCAATTCTACATAATCCTTCATCATACATAAAATTAGAGGAATAAATCATTTGGAGCATGTTATTTACCTCTGATAAGGATTTATGGAAAGAATGCAAGAAAAAATCAAGTTTTCTTCTCCTCCCTCTTCAAACCCTAGCTTGAATTTCTTCTTCCAAGGCACTCACCACCTTAAAATCACCCTCTCTTGATGTTTAACTAAGCTAAGCACTCTAATTACTCACTTTAATTGGTGAAATTAACAAGAATTTGTGTAGAAAAATCACACAATTTCTTCCCCTCTCTTGGTTTCACACTCTCGGCTAAAGGAGAGACAAATTGGAGTATTTATAGTCTAAGTTTTGTTTATTTACACATTAGCCCTCATTACTTTCTATTTCTATTTTTGTCTCTTAATTCCTCTTTTTACTTAATTACACCACAACACCTTACCTTTTATTCAATTGTGTCTATTTACAATACTTGATCATTTTATTTAATCTACTCGATATTTTATTTTATTCAGATTATGATTTATCAAATTTTCACAACATATGTCGCCTAAAAAAAAAAGGACGCCTTAAAGATTCCAACGACATCAAAGAATACATGAATTGAAGAATAGAGGAATGATAAGGCGCCACCTAAAGGCGGCGGACCTTTCTCATGTCATGACATATCCCTTACACATTTTTTCTCTTCTTTTAATTTAGTCTCTCGATTTTGGAAATCTCTTTGGTTCAATCCCATATTTTGTTTTTAATATTTGTCATTTTCCCTTCTTCTTTTAGTTTAGTCATTTGATTTTTAAAATCTCTTTGACTCAGTCCCAGATTTTTTAGATTGATTTTTTTTAGATTAGTTTTTTTATTATATCCTTTAACATTGATTTGGTTTTATTTTAATTAGATGATAAAAAAAAATAAGCAGCAACAACAAATGGACCAAAAAGAAATTGATCATGATAACTTGGGGAAAAAAAACCTTTTTCTAAAATGGGTAAACCAATATAGTTCAGTTCTTAGCAATTAAACATAAAAGGACAAAACTAGGTAAAAAATGACAAAAAAAAAACTCGGCCTAAGTCAACCCAAGTTAGCATACAAACCACTAACTCAAGTAAGTCAATCTGAATTAACCTATCAAACTTGCAACTAGGTCATGAGATTAGGATAACCCAATTAATGCGAACCAGCCTAAAAACACCAATAAGGACCCATTACATGCAATCCAACCTTATTTGGGCTATGAGGTTAGTACAACAAAAGAAATAAAGAATCTTACCATAACTTGGAAACAACATGGGTGGCTACCTTTTCCTTTTGTTTCTAGGATTAATGACTGCATGGAAGGCTATAAATAAGTATTGAATCAATTTTATAATATTTTATTTCTTTCTCTTCTTTTCATGGCAGAACATGTATTTGGTATTATGGGCTTTATTTTATTTTGTTAGCTACAACCTAAGGCTTGTTTAGATCACGTTATGGGGTTTTTGTAGTTTAAGGATTTTGGGTCAGTTTTGTAAGTAGGCCAAATCAGTCCACTAGAGTAGATTCATTAGGGTTAATTTTTCAAGAACTATTTAAACTCATGTAATCTAAATTTCGGCAGCCATTGATAAATATTACTTCAGAATTTTTTAGTTTTAACGTGTGAGAATGATTATTGCATTCTTCAGTTCTTGAACAAATTGAATCTGACTTAACGAAGATTAACTGGCCTTGGTTCGTCATTCTACTTCATTCCAATAGTATTGGTGCCTTGAGGCATGCTTCTATTGTATCACACTCCTATCAAACCTATTTCAACTTTTCGAGATCAGATCTCAATCTTGATTGTGGGTTGTGTGACCACGTGATCATGAGGTTTGCATCACCAATAGAAAAGAAAATAATAAAATCACAAAACCTATTTTTTTTTAAAAAAAAAACAATGTTGAATGATGAATTTAAAAAAATATAATAAATAAAATAATATGGGTGGAAAGGACAAGGAATCCTCGTCCTTTCTTAATAAAACAAGGGGAAAAGGAGTCGTCACCTAGTATTATGGTCAATAGAAAACCAATGGTCTATGAGAGTCTGGGTAAGAGGACTAGTTATGCAAGGGGAAGACATATCACCCCAGTGCACCTGACCTATAGTAAGTTGTTTTGTTGTATGCTCTAAGTTATGTTTCTATTCATTAGTCAATCTAAGATTCAGAAAAAATCCTCCTTAGTAAGGAGATCATTATCTCATTAGGTTAAAACCTAGCCATTCTAAAATGACAAGAAAAGTCTGTCTAAAATTTAAGAATAGTCCTTCTTAGTAAGGAGATTCTTATCTTACTATATTAAAAACTAACCATTATAAAACCCAAGAAAAAAAAAGGTTTTTTATTTGAAATATTAGCAAAATCCTAATAGATAATTGCAAACTTGTTGTGATACCCATTGTCGCACGTGCCCGCACGATGTTGACGGCGATCAGCCACTCTCAAGTTTTGTTATCCTGGAAAGATCAGGAAAGTAGGGGATATAAAAGGAATTCTTATCTTTTATTAATGGAATGAGGGAATGAGAGTCGTCATCTAGTATTTTGATCACTAGGAACCCTAACTAGTAAACTGCATTGTTTAATTGTCTAATATATGCTAAGGTGTTATTGTATTTCTAATTGTTGATTCGTCTATGGTTTAAGAAAAGTCCTCCTCAGTAAGGAGATCCTTATTTTATTGGGTTAAACCTAACCATTCTAATGTCTATAAAAGAAGTACATTTTTAATATCGAGAATAAATTTCACATATAAATTTGCAATCCCATATACTAAAAAAAACAAAATATTTTTTTGGGTTTTTTTTTGAAAATATTGGCCTAGTTCTCATGGCTTTAATAAACATTTTATTAAAACCAAAATGCATGCTAAAACATATTTTTGAATTTTTGTTATATGAAAATATGATATGATTTTTTGAGATACTTGGTTGTATGTATGAATACAAGACCTTTTTTTTTTGTTTTATAATTGTTTTTGCAATGTTTCACCGAAAAAACTAGTATTTTAATACCAGATTTATATCTTTATGGTATAAAAATATAAATCAATATTAAATAAAATTAATAGAAAAATACGAGGGAAAATCATAAATTTTTTGAAAGGATTTTTGGTAGTTTTTTTTTTAAAAAAATTTTTGGGAATAGGCCAGACCCAGCCTAGCCATTTTGGTTTGGGGCGATGCTGTCTAGCCTAATAAACAGCGGAGATGCTCTCCACTATTCACATTGCATGTGAACAATGGAGGTAGGGTGAAATGAAGAAGAAGAAAGATATGGGGGAGCAAACTTGATGACGGTCTTAGCGGTGCTAGTAACTCATGGTGGCAGTGTTGTCGGTGATGAAGTAGAGTGACAAAGGTTCTGTCGCTGTTCTTCTTCTCTTCTATATAGAGACACAAGCCCCTTATTTCTTATCTTTCTTTACCCAAATCCCCCCATCTGTTTTTTTTTCTATTCTTCCACCCCTTTTAATTTTTTCGTCCCTTCCTTTTCTCTTTTCTACCTCTCGGTATTTATAGGCAAAAGGAGAGAGTGCACCCTGCCCTATCTTATCATGGTGCAGGGCAGGGAGGTGTGTGGTGGCTTCTTTGCTACCACCTTAGAGCACGTTTGCAGGGCATGGCGCCCTGTCTTTTCTTCGACATGGTGGCAGGGTATGTGGAGGTATGGGTGGTGTTAATGAGTGGTCAAGTTGGGGAAGAAAGAGAGTGGGAAAAATAATTTAAAATCTTCTTCTTCCCTGCCTTTGCATGCGCAAGGGAAGAAGAAGAACAATGCCGTTCAAAACAACATTGTTTCAGGGTTTTTTTTTTTAGGAAAAGGAAATGAATTGGGGAATAACCCAAAAATAGGTTATGACACCCATTAACTATTTTATTTTTTTTTGTAGTTTTTAAAGAATGATGAAAATTCAACTTTTATTTAGTTTTTTTATAAATTTTGCATGAAAATTTTAGAATTTGATTATAAGCACACAAAATAAAGCATATATATATATAAGAGGAACTGTTTTAGATTTTTAAAATTTTTTTGGTGAAAAACAAGTATTTTTCAATACTATAAGTCTACAACCATGATATTAAGTGAAATGATTGAGAAAATATGTGAGCGACCAACAAATAATTTTAAAATGGTCTTTGAAATTTTTTAGAATTTTTTAAAATTTACTTAATGCTTGTTTGGCAAAAAAACCAATTTTCTTTTAAATTAAACATCTAAATAGGCTTAAGAACATAATTGCCAAACACATCCTTTATGAAAATACTTGCCATTTCAAGGTATAACAAACAATAAAGATACATATCTATTAGTATTAGCCTACAACCATAATTTTCCATAATGTATAACAAACAATTAAACCATTTTCAGAACTATAAAGATACATGTCTATTAGTATTAGCCTCATCACTTCTCACTTATGAATCATATATGTTCATGGTCATATATTTTGATCATATGGTCAGGCAACCCCTAACGAAGTAGATAACAACCTGAAAAGCTAAAAATTAGGTTTAATAGAATTTTAACCCAGAGATAACCCTGCACCTAAAAACCTCGGATCCAAATATAACCTTGTATCTAAGAACCCTAAGTAAGGGAATGACACCATGAAACCAATTAATCTTTGATAAGTTGAATTTATTCTATGTCCCAACAAAGTAGCATCACACAAAACACAAGTTTATTTCATAAATTCATGGTTGAAAATTTCAGCTTACAAAATCTTATATAATAGCTCAACTAGACCCTTTTTGGGTTGCAAGTGACACGACCAAACAATTGATGTCTTCTCTTAAATGTAGAAGTGTTAAAGTAATAAATAACCTGGCAAGACCGGGTTCGAACCATAGGGAGGTGAACTATATAAATTACAAATAATATATATATATATTTAATAAAATAAAGAGTTTATAAGAATTTTATGGGATATCAATGTAAGGATTAAACAATGATAAAAACAAATGTCAAAGTTAGAGGATCCACTAATGGTATTTCAAACAAGTATAGTATAAATTCTTATTATTCAACTGGAAATCACACACAAAGGAGGTTCCAATAGGATGATTTGTCATTAATAGCTCATTATAAATTGTTAACACGATCATATTAATTATCTTATTTAAGTGACATCAAACTTTTAAATATTGTCAGGAATTCATAATGCTAACTTATGTTAACAACAAATCAAGTCTCTTTCATAGCACAAGTGTAGGTTATACCATACGGTTGGGCTATGAGAGTGCCAAGCATTTGTTGTACCAAGTGTTATACAACACAAATTTAGATTAACCATTTAACAAGCAAGGTATTAAGAATTAGTAAGATAAAAAGATAAGACATGTTAATTTTAAACATTAAGGTCCATGTTGAGTTTACACTATACTTATTCTTACACCATTAGTGTAACCTTTTCACCTTAACATAATAAACTTAGCTAAACATGATGGAGAAGAGAAACATAAATAAACAAAAAAGAACATAAATAAGATACAAGTTAATGCAGTAAAGGAAAGGAAATGAAAACCATAAACAAGATATTAATGAAAGCAAAACTTAAGAATTACAAAAAATATAAAGAGAGAAATAAAGAGCATGATCTTGATTTGAACAACCAAGATGCTTAAATGCATGACAAATGCCTCCTTTTATAGGCCAAAATTTATAACTATTGATTTGATAACAAATTATTGAGTGGGTGGCTAACTCTTGACTTGGTGAAAATCCTTATCTTCTTGTCTTAACAAAATGTCATTGCGAATATCAGAATTGGAACCATCTGTAATCATGAAAGTTGTAGGAAATTGTCTTATATTTCTAGGAAAAAAAATTAAGGTCATTTGGACTTCTAAAACTTGAGATATGGGTTGAACACTGAACAATGTTGGGGCTGGAGGACAAATTCAGACTTTTCCATTGTTGCTATAATTTGGACTTGAAAATGGTCTTTTTAAATCTTGGACTCCCATGAAAGTTGTAGGCCTGTGTCTTACCTTTCCATCCATATAAAGCAGATCTAAATCCGAGATCTACAACTCCATATATGACCCAATTACCAAACAGTGTTCTAGTTTAGACTGCACTAACATCTCTTTTCAAAGTTTGGCCCTCTCTTTTAGTATTTAAACTCATAAATCAATCCTTTTATTTATGTGATAGGTCTGTATTTAAGATGAATATTTACCATAAATTAAAGGTATCTTATATTATTAGATATGTTATTATAAAACATGCTTTAGTTAAGGAGTTATTGATACTTCAAGTGCAAAATGATGATATAAAACCTTGATAAAAATGCACTTTTAAGCACTAATCAGCAAGCTAAAGAGCGTAAATTAGTAATCAACTAACATAAGTCCAGTAATGAAATAAACCCCTAAACAATGTCTAATATGCTAGAACAAACCTAAATTAAAAATAATTATTCAACATTAATTAAATAAAAAAATAGGATAATAAAAACAAAATTTTCATGCTAAAATTCCTCCATATATCCCGAATCTCTAATTTCTACATGTTCTTGGTAGATTTTAGTTCTGACTTTAAACACATTGTTCTATCTCATATGAATGATTACTAAGCCTACCATATATGGTTTAAAAGCTTGAGATATCTAGTTTTCATCCTAACATGAGTGGTAGAAAAATGCCACCTATAGCTCTAGATATTAGAGGTGATCATTTAAGTTCAGTTCGGCTTTTACCCATAAAAAACAACCAAACTAAAAAAAAAGACCCAAAACCGAACCAAAACTAGCCCAAACCGACTGGTTTCTGTTCAGTTTTTGATACCTAAAACTTAAAAAAACCTATATGCATTTTTTTGGGCTTTTTTTTGTCTTTGTAATGGGCTTTATGACGGGCTTTTAATGGATTTTTGATGGGCTTGCAATTAATGTTGATATTGTCTAATTTTCTTTGAAGATTCCAAAATATTTAATTTTTTTACCCCTAAATATTCATTTGTATTAAATTGTTATTGTCAATCTTATGTTTATTAAGTTTTTTGGCCATGAATATTCATTTATATGAAATTATTAATGTCAATCTTGTGTTCAATATATTTTTTACCTTCCTAATATTGTTCTGCTTCCAAAAATTTTAAATAACACACACTCACAATCACAGACCAATAAGTTAAAATCCAAATTACAAACCATTGTCTTCAAAGAGCTTAAAGAAAAAACAACAAATAACATTATTATAAAACACTCCAAGCAAAAAAAAATAAATCTTCATTTGCACATCATCTCAATAAAAAAGCACTTCAAGAACATTGCACTTTAATTCTTGAAATTCATAATCTAGAATTATAACATGATAACTTAAATAAAATTAGAAGATATAAAAATAAAAAATAATCTCAAATTTGAAGGTACTATAGTTCACTCACCTCAGATACTCTTATTTCAATAGCTGCTTCAAGACATTGTATAATTCTTTATCTTTTAGCCTCTGATTTTACAAGGGACCCATCAATATGCTTGATATAATATTCCTACAAAAGAATCCATAAATCCATGAGCTGAAAAATCAATCGGAAAAGTGGTCATCCCTAAACACATTTTGTTAGCACTATCAACTTCAAGAAGTATTCCATGTTTGTTAGCACTATCAACCAGTAACACAATGAAATATTTAGTGCCTAAAAAACAACAAGAATGATGGTCAAGATTGAAGAGCACACACCTACCAAAAAAGGACACCAAAACTCTTACCCTTATGATAGTAGCATTCTTGCAAGCTTCATGATCAATCACAACCCTGACATAAAAAAAAAAAAAAAAAAAGGAGAAACAGAACTGAAAAAAAATGGATGTAAATTTGTTTCACTTCAAAATCTAACATGTTGAAACTTTAACATTGAATGAAACCTCAGCTTTGCCATAATACTCATATTATGGTTGTAATGTATCATCACATTTACGAATTCTTTCAATAAGCCAAAATAAGTGGCAATATACATGCATGCTGATAAGAGCTATTATGAACATACTTACAAAACATTAACACTTACATATGGCTCAAAATCAGGGCTAAACAAGTTAATAGCAAGGTTTCGCATCAATAACAAAACTTGTAAAACACCAAAAGGAATTATATATAGAGCACATTGGAATAATCAGGAAAATTAGAAAGTGTACACACCAAAGTCATTTCAACTAACACCATGATGGGAAAAATTTAAGGTTACTTTCACTTAGAAATTTTTTTTTTTAAAAAAGATAACGAATCTGCATAATCCATACCTAGGTGGATTCAATCTCTTAAAGAGTTTTTCATATTCATCATCCATGTCATTTGAAAAGCTCATTTTGACCTCTGTATAAATTAAAAATTTTAAAAAGGAAAAGGCAAAAAAACTATGAGAACAAAACTAGCCCATAAAACCAAAAGTTGGTTTCTTGAAGAAGAACCATGACCAATGACAAGGTAAATAAAAAACACACAAACCCCACATCAAAAATCTTTGAAAACTGAAATAAAACACGACTAATCACCTCATCAACAAAAACCCATCACCCAAAAACAAAAGGAGAGGAGAGGAAATTGATGTCTACCCATTGATGCTTATGTGATGTACTCGTACTGAACAAAAGAGCTTGTTTGAGTTCTCTTAAGAACTTGATCGATAGGCTAAAATATTTTGGAGAGGTGAGATGGAGAGGCTCTAACACTGTGGCGGGTGCTCTGGTTAGGGTTAGCGGAGAGGGAGAGGGGGTGAGATGGTGGGTGCTCTAATAGTCTGTTAGGGCTAGGCGAGAGGGGGGAAAGTTTCTATTTATACTAGTGGTGGTTAGGGACCTTTTTTTTTAACCGGTTCGGTTCGGTCCGGGTTAACCGGTTTCTGCATTACAAAACCAAAAACTGAACCGAACTAGGATTTTTTCTAAATATTATAATTGGTTTAATCGGTTTTTTAACTCGGTTTGGTTTTCTTGGTTAATTTTTTATCGGTTTTCTTGATTTATCAATTTTTTTGAACACCCCTACCAGATATGTCCCAAATAGTACACAACTATGATGTGACAAATTTAACAAAATTTATCTAGTAACTTTGATCCTTTCAAATAATATATTTCCAAACTCCATTTGACCTAAAAATTTACCAAAATATATTTCTATGTGTATAATATATCTTTGTAAAAATTTCAGCTTGATTCGATTTACGGTTAAAGAGATATGCTCGATATCGCAAAACTAGTCAGCAAATATTTTAAGGTCAAATTCGAACTTAACTTGGTTTATATCAATCACCTTTTAAGCAAATTGAGAAAAACTTTTTTATCAATTCATCATGACTTAAAGAAATTATTTATAAGTTAAAAAAATATCATTCTATAAATAAATTACTTCACCTAATTTTTCTTTGGATTTCAAAATTATTCATTACTTGATGGAGGCCAATTGGTGTTAATGAAGAATATAACCAATTTTTGAAAAAAAAAAATTAAAGCCTACATATCAAAGAACTTAAAGAACTTTAAAATTAATCAAATATATGATCATCATCAATACTTAAAGCTTATTAAGAAGCATCTTTCAAAAGAAGAATAACTAGCAATTCTACTGCCATAATAAAAAAAAAAAAATCAATAGTTGATCGTGTTACATCTCCACCAACCTAAAATACAAGAAGAAACCTCCAAGTTTCTCACATCCGTATGCTAAATGTCTCTTTATCTGAGATTTACTTTCCACACAATACTTCTCAATCATGCGCTTCTTAAATTAGGAAGTTAAGACATTGGTTGTTTCATCCTTAACCTCATCAACATTAATTTATTGTTAAGGTTTATTTGAACAAAGAGTTGTGTTATAATCTAGCTTTGGTTCCTTTAAATGAAATATTAAAAAATCCAAAAAAGTTATAATTTCAAAATCTAAAAATAATTTTTGTAACGCAATTACATTAAAGGCTAAGGAGTAAACAAGATAGAGATTTGATTCCTCTCTCTCACCTCTTATAAATAAAAGTCCTTGCAATGAAAAAAATGAGAGAGAGAAAAAAACGTTGAACCTAAAAAGATCTACACCTTCACATGGCCTCTTATCCATTTTTTGCAAACCTTAGCCAAGAAACACTTAGGCCAACCATTAACTCATCCTTCAACACCATTGGAATGAGCAATACTAACCAAGTGCCAACCTTAACTCTGTTCACTATTTCATCCTCATTATTGTAGATTTTCTTCACCATGCACTCTCCACTAGCATCATACTCTTCAAAATCGCAACTTTTCAAGGCATCAACTCTCCTAAACCAATGAGTTTTTTTTTTCCTGTGATATCAAGATATATATATATATATATATATAAAGAGAAAACTTGAACAGAGAGAGTAGAGCTTTAGCTATATAGGTTGTAGCTTAGGCCTTAGTCTAACTATAAGGAGGAAATATAAGGAAACAAACAGCCCTATTAATGAAGCAACAACACAAAAACCCAAATGAAATCAAAACTTAAGCGGACCAAGCCAAAATACATTCGTGATTCCTATACAGATCGACACCTATATACCAAAATGAAGAATTTAGATTTCTGATCCAACCTACAGCAAAGTAGAACAAATGCTATAAAATATCTTCCCAGATAGGCTGCTTTTCCTCAAATATCAAATTGTTCCCGGCATTCCATATACTCCAAACAACGCTAAACATAAACCCCCCTAAATAGATCTTTCAAACTTACAATGATTTTCCTACAGAAGACATAGCCATTGACATTGAAGGTTGTCAAGGGCATATGGCATTACCTAGCTCAGACCTCTCCAAGCTACAATTTTATTCCATAGTTTCTAGAGCACTAGGCAATGCATGAGGATGTGGGATACAATTTCATAATGGTGCTTGTCGCATGTCCCCCGTGTGGCGTATGCTTGGTGATTTTTCGCTCGTTTTGCTTGATTGGTTCTTTGGGAGTCGCCACCTAGTATTTGATTAAAGGTTACTAGGAAACCTGAATATACTGGTCTTGTTAGAGATTCAAGGGTAGGGGACTGGTTGTGGCTAGGGAAGGTATTAGCACCCCTAACGCACCCTACCTGAGGTAAGCTACTTGATCATTTAATGTGATTTGAAAAATTAACATATTAACCAAATTCTTAAGGCTTTAATAAATCAATTATTAAATCCCAAAATAGATGTAGAAACGTGTTCTTATATTTTCACAGGAAATATAACATGATTTTATTTATCCTTAAAATACTTGACTATATGAAAATTAAAACATTAAATTCTATTTTTTCCTTTCTTTTATTTTATAATTCAGTAAGATACATATATAAATAATAATAAAAAAAAAAACATACACACATACACGTCACATTTTACTATGTTTTTTTGTTACAATGTTTACAACATAACATAAACTAAAAAAAATTAATAGAAATTTAAATACATATTCTAACATGTAAAAATTACAACAATAGGTCCTTAAAAAGTCCAGGAACTACAAAGGAGGCCCTAGGAACTGTGGAGCAGTGGCGGCGCATCTCCCTACTAGCGGCCATTACTGGTGGCGCGTGGGTTCACGCACCACTGTATGGAAAACACCGAAAGAGGTGGACCTGACCCAACTTCTTCTCCTCTTTCCTTCCCTCTTTCTTTAAACACTATTGTGCTCAGCTCACTGATTCATCCTTTAATCATCTTTCATTGCCCTCTAGCTGATCTGAATACTGCTTGTTTTCCTTCTCAAGGTCCACTGTATTGCCCCTAGGTGGTCAACTTTTCAAGGAGTGTCGAGAAATGTTGATGTCATTTTCGTCAAGGATTTTGCCAATTTGATCGATATTCTTCTTGTTTGGCAATCTTTCTTGTTCTGGAATCAAATCTCATATTTCAAAGATCATGTCTATTCAAAGTCTAGTTGTTGAAATGAAATCAGAGATGTTGGTTTTTTGAAGGTATTTTCATAAATCAAGCTTCTTTGGTCAAAGACCCAACACACGTCACTCAATACATGCAATCCTTTGATTGTCTTGTATTTTGAAAACAGAAATGACCCATTGTAAGATTAAAATGACTTTTTTTATGGTTCTTTGTGTCAATTTTAATCTTTGATCTTGGTATATCTTTGATGGTCTGCAATGAGTTGACCTTCTGTGAATTTCAAGGAAAACAACAGGCTCAGGTCAAAATTTGAGCATTCATCAAGAAAGATTGTTTTCTTTTTTAGCATCATTTTTATCAGTATACATAATAACAAGTAGCTTCATCCATGAAGCCAAAATTTTATGGAAAAGCTCTTCAAGTTTTGAGATTGATATTTATCGAATCAGATTGCTTACTTGATTAAAAAGGGCTTTTTAAAGCACATAATGCAGGCTATAGTTCATGGCTATGAAAGAAAGGAATTTCACAAGCTCAAAAGGTGTTTGAGGGTTTCAACGACCTAGGATCAACATTAAATATTCATCAACTCTTTTTCTCTTGTTGTCATTGTAGAGAAAGTGACATATAACCTTGTTAATATCAAAGATCAAAATTCTCTTAACATAGGTCATAATACAAATCCAACTTTTTCTTTGATGAACAACCAATCTATTTTTTTTTAAGACACTAGAGGCTTTATCCTAGACACACCAAAAGATATGAAGCTCGATTTTTTTTTAACTTTTGGCATTTGTTGTGTCTTTCTTCAATTGAAACCTTTTTTGCCCCTTTTAGAATTGATAGGCATTCTCCTTCCATTCCACTCTTTTCTTCTTTTCTTCTTCTTTTTTTTTTTTTGCTTTTACATAGCCTTCCTCAAAGTTTTCTTGGATTTTCTTCAGTCTTTGGTTTCTTTCTTTTAGCCCTTTCTCACACATTAGACTTTCATTCTTAACATTCCTTTTTGTCATTGATTCTATCAGTGTCTTCAAAATATCTCTCATTTGCTCCCAGTGTGGGGTGTGATCCTCGTCAGCATGGTTGTTAAAAATGCGTTTTAACTCGTAAAATCATTCAATTTTACGAGTTAACACACAAAAAAACGTGTAGAATTGGGGTTAAAACTCGAAAACCAGCAAAATCGGGTTGACTCGGTCAAACTCGCAGAAAAACCGATTGACTCGTAAAAAACGTAACGTTTTCACGAGTTAACCAAAAATTTCACTTTCATTTAGTCTTTCACCGTTTCACTTTCACGGTTTCACCAAATGGCAAATGCAAAATTGCAGCAGACAATTAGAAATGCAAAATTGCAAATGCTCCTTCAACTCAGCACCATTGCACCGCAGCACCAATCTCTTTCCAAATT
Source organism: Populus alba (assembly GCF_005239225.2). Lineage (NCBI taxonomy): Eukaryota > Viridiplantae > Streptophyta > Magnoliopsida > Malpighiales > Salicaceae > Populus > Populus alba. The sequence goes on along the minus strand of NC_133284.1, from coordinate 19,316,083 downwards.
CCAAGTCCCCATCTCCCACTCTCCCAATCTTTCTAGACCCTGACTCCTTTCCCCTTTCCCCAGCAATTTAAAAAATCACTTTCCCTTGATCCGAAGCGTTCTTGGCAAGACGAAGGTAAGAATTGATTCCCAATCCCAAGCTTTGTTTTTTCTGTCTAATGGTGGTGATTAGAGACAAAAATTATCTAGGTATTCTGTGAATTTGTGTTTATCTTCTGGGTATTCTACTATTACTTGGTTTGCTGCTGGGTATTTTTTCAGAGGGGGAGTTGTGTTGCACTGCTCTGAATCTGTGTTTGATCTTGCTTGCTTTGGTGATGCTGTTGCAGATTCTGCAATTTTACGTAGGCAACGAAGCATTCCAAGATTGCACTCTTGGACTACCTTACTTTATTTTCAGTAATGGGACACAAGAAAAGCCTGCTGCATTCTTGTATGAACGTGGAAACTCCTCGTAAGTTCACTGCTAAGGCACTTCCACTAGCTTTTTTCCTGTTTGTGTTTTTATCCAGTCAAGTTTAATTTTTTTTATTCTTTTTAAAATTGATTTATTTTTAGTGTCAACCTATGAATGAATTCCATTCAGGTGAGTAAATTGTGAATAGTTTCTCAATATAATGGCATAACAAAATTACAAGAAAAAAAATGTTTAAGTTTTCTTAATGAAGTCATATACCTTCTAAGGACAAGCAATTAATGCCTGTATTGGATAAGCCAACATTAAGGTCCATGTTGAGTTTACACTATACTTATTCTTACACCATTAGTGTAACCTTTTCACCTTGACATAATAAAATTAGCTAAACATAATGAAGAAGAGAATCATAAATAAACAAAATAAGAACATAAATAAGATACAAGTTAACTACGTAAAGGAAAGGAAATGAAAAGCATAAACAAGATATTATTGAAAGCAAAACTTAAGAATTACAAAAAAAATATAAAGAGAGAGAGAAAAAGCAAGTTCTTGATCTGAATAACCCAGCCCCTAAATGCATGGCAAATGCCTCCTTTTATAAGCTAAAATTTGGAACTATTGATTTGATGACTAATTGTTGAGTGGGTGGCCAACTCTTGACTTCGTGAAAATCCTTATCTTCTTGTTTGAATAAAACGTCATTGCTAGCATCAGAAATATAACCACCTATACTCATAAAAGTTATATGTTTTTAATATATTTTGCATCGTTTTTAGCATTTTCAACGTTGTCTAAAAAAGAATTTTAATTTTCAAAGATTTTTGAAACGCGTTCGACTTTTCAAGCGTCATTTTAAAATCATTGATTTTCCTTATTGAATCGACGTTGATATTGCTCGTTTTCAAAAAATACAAGAAAAATCAAAATTTACAAAAAAAATAAAATTCTTTTCAACACAAATTGAAAAACCTAGCAATATTTTTCCTATAAATAATGGTCTTCTCAACACATAGATGGGGTCATTTTGTAATTTTAGGGAGAGGGAACCAAAAACACAAAAAAAAGAAAACCCTAACAATTTTCTTCTCTCCTACCACAGCCGATAGCCCCCCTGAGAGAACCCCTCTGATTTTTTTTCCCTTTCTCCTAGCCTCCCTTTCCCCTCCATCATCCATCTTCTCTCTCGGGTTTTTTTTTCCTCAACCCTTCCACAGCCGGTGACAGAGAAACAACAACAGAACCGGCCTCCACCAAGCCACAGCCACGACCACCCCATTTCCACCGATCTTCCCTCAACAGCGACGCCTGTCTCCACCGTGGCTTCAGCGGCCACAGATGACCACCGCCAGCCGAAGAAGAAAGAAGGGTCGGCGATCCACCCGATCCAGCGGCCACGGACGACCACCGTCAGCCGAAGAAGAAATTGCAACCGATTGTGTTGTGCATGTATTTTTGGTTTGCAGGTGACGTTGTTCCTCGCCGCCGGCGGTGAGGAAGGGAAGAAGGGAGGAAGCCGCTCCAGATCCGCCCGCTGTCTAGAATTTCTTGCGGCAGCGTGTGAACCCACGCGCCGCCAGTGACGGGGGCGCGTGGGGAGACACGTCGCCAACTACGTGTCCTGGCCGGTGGCAGAAAGGCAATGCTGCAATTTCTGGAGTTTAGGGACTATTTTGTAATTTTGTAAATTATGTAATGTGATTTTTGTTTAGTTTGAATTGTTTTTATAATTTTTTAATGTGATGTACAAAAAGAACAAAAAAAGAAAAGAAAAGAAAGAGAAAATAATAATAGAAAAAGAGTTGTGTGTGGTGTTTGGTATTTTTTTTTTATGTATGTTATTGAATCAAAAGAAAAAAAAATGATGAATTTAATATTTTAATTTATATGCACAAATATCTAAAGGACATATAAAAATCATGTTGTATTTTCCATAAAAACGTAGAACATGTATCTACATATATTTTCAGAATTAATAATTGATTTATCAAAGCCTTAGAATTGAGCTAAAATTTTATTTTTAAATTCATATCAAGTCTATAAAGCTGGAAAGTGAATGTGTGGTGTGTATTTTGTTATGAATGTTTTTCTTTTATGATAAAATTGCAAGAATAAAGAAGAATTTAATATTCTGATTTGTTCACGGATAAAGAATTATGAACTTCCATGTAAGTTGTATTTTCTAAAATTCGATGAATGAACCAAATTTTAAAACTTCTTGAACACATCAAGTGTACGAAGTAGCTTACCTGAGGTAGGGTGCGTTAGGGGTGCTAATACCTTCTCTAACCACAACCAGTTCCTTACTGTGAATCTCTGATCGAGGACCAGTGGACACTCGTGGGTTTCCTGAGTAGCCTTCAATGGAAATACTAGGTGGCGATTCTCCAACGAATTAATCAAAGCCAAACAAAGAACGAGAAACGAAAAAAGTCGCCGAGCCGCGATGCCGTGCGGATTTTTCCGACGTGCGACAAAATGGCGACTCGCTGGGGAAAGGTATTGTTTGTGACATTATTGGACTAAACTTTGTGTATTTGATGTGTTTAAGTTTTTGCGTTTTTATCTTTTTGTTCATATTTATTTCCATGCATTTTATAGAATTGTCTCATGCATCACTTGTAATTTTTTAAAGCACACACAACGCTTCAGTTAGGAGGGGGTACTAGCAGCTTGCCTTACGACTATTAGTTAAGGTTTAAGTTTGTGTAAACCCCAACTCTTCGTTGAGTGCTTAGACTGGTAATAGTTGGACACGTGCCATCTCACTACCTACTAGCCCCTATATTGCCTTCAAGAGGGTGATCACTGGGACAACGAGAGACCCTTTTTAGAGACCAAATAGTAAACCTGCTTTTATTCACTTAAAAAGATTAAGAACTTGCCTTTAGGATGAAGCTCCGTATACATTGTTTTGCATCCGAGCAAGCTCTTCTTGAAGCATCTTGAACTCCAGACTTATGGGTAACATAATGACCGTCGCTCAGAAAATTTTCATTGTAAAGTTTGTGCAAGAATCAAGATTCTTGTTTCATCATACAAGAGTTGCAACCATATGTCACCCCTCGAAGGGTGAGTTCGTCATATAGATTACACATGCATACATTTATCATGCATGTACCGGGTTGAAATGTAGGTCCCCCACACAAGCTGTGCTGTAAGTGATTGAAGAAAGGATGGAAGTGAAGAAAGATGTCAGATAGAGGCTCATTATCAGATTGAGGTTGAGAGCATCAAAGGTGAAGTAGTTAGACTCAGATCTGCTCGAACAAGTATTGAGCATCAAATGGAAAGAGAATGTCTGCACAGTCTTCCGTAGGAACACTACTTGTTCACGTCCAATTGAAGCTGTAACTCTCGTTTTCATTCATGAACAACATCAACAATGCCTTCAGTCATCAACAAATGACAACTCTGGTTCTTGTCCAGTTGCACTGTTAAGTGTGCATCGCCTCCACATCATCTAATGAAACCAAACGACTACTAGCCCTCACTGTACATGGTGCATTTAGTCTTCTTTGAAGTTACCCCAATTGTGAGCTTAGTTCCAGTTCAGCAGCATATGATAATCTTCTTTGAAGTTCATCATTAGACACTGAACTTCTACGTGGTAAAGCTCTCCCTGTAGAGATTTATTTGTGGATCTGCCAATGGAAAATGCAAAAGGGGATGTATTAATTTCATATGCTTTGAAACTTTTTCCCAGCAGTGGCACGAGCAAAACATTGTAGTAGGCAGAAGAGTCAAGCTTGGTCTGAAAATATGAGTAGTCGTCGAACTTCAACGTGGCAGAGCTCTCTCTACAAAAATTTGTTTATAATGCTGCAAGTTGAGAGTGTAAGAGGGGATTTACTAATTGGATATGCTACAAATATCTCTCTCCTTAGTTTCAACATGAAAGACACTGTAGCAGGTTTGAAGAGCGGACTTGGTTTTGAAAAACATGAACAAACATCAAACTTCAACGTTGCAGAGATCTCTCAGCAGGAATCTGTTTGTGGTTATGCAAATGGGAAATCCAAGAAAGGATGTAGTAGTTTCAGATCGTCTAAAATTTTCTCCTTCCAGTATCGACATTAAAACGCAAAAGTGGTTGTTTGTTACACCATCAGTGAGGAATCAAAGAGGAAATAGAAGATGTAAATTTATCGGGTTCTCTTCCAATTTTGACAATGTGTGATTCCACACGTTTTTGTTTTTGTGCGTTGCCGGGATTACCTAGCTATTAAGAGGTTTCCAACAATCCTAAGACAACAACAATAGCATTGGAAGATTGACATGAAGTGGTGTGGATTGCTAAAAAATTGAACAAGTTATGAAGAGAGGAAAGATTGAAGGTTCTTCCAAGGATTCTAAAGCAATGATGAGAGATGAATCAAAAGAAGACTCTGATGGTGGGAAACCTTAATTATATGGTCTAGCCAAGTTTAGTTGTATCATCGACTACTTCGATGTCTTTTCCAAAGATAGACATTCATTTGCCATGTGGTGTAATCTAGACAAGAGATGTGATGTGATGGTGGAGTCTTCGACCATTTCAATTGAATAGTTGCAAGAATTTCAATTGAACAGTCACCATGTGAGTTTATTTACCAGCATTTGCTAGATTCCAGACTTTTACCTGACTCTAACAAATCCCATACAACCACCGTTTTCTAGGTGGTATAATCCAGACAAGAGATGTGATGTCATGGTAGAGTCCTCAACTATTTCAATTGAACATTTGCAAGAATTTCAAGAAGAGAGTCTGGAAGTTGGTGAGCAAGGGACAAATGGAGTCTGCGAAGGAGGGTGTCATTGGCTATATTGTCCCCTGAAAATCTTCAGAATGACATGTGATCGAAAATGCTTGGCAAAACACAGATATCTCCAGAAAAACCTGATTCGAGAACGGCGATGAATTATCAATCATATTGTTATGGAATTTCTCATTTTTGTTTTGGGATCACATCTCATCCTTTAACGAAACATGTCTTGTTTTTTGTCTCTGGCAAAATATTTTGATCAAACTCCAACATGCAATAAAGGTTAATCAATCCTAAAGATTAAAAGTCCCCTTTTGAATTACAGAAATGACTTAATGCTTGTTGAAATGGCATGGGTGACCAAACAAATTTTAAGCTCACATGCAAAATTAAACCACACATCATATAGCTAAGTTTTAGTAGTATGCATAATGACATGTAGTGGATTCGGTAGTCATGGACTCGTGAATCATGATTCTTACAAGTCCAAATCATTACACTACGATGGGGTCAAAATTTATCAGTTCTAACCGACCTCTGCTTGAAATGAGAAAAAGGTCATCTTTGATATCCCTTCACTTTTTAAAGATTATATCCCTTGTAGTTCCCATTTTGAGTTGCGATAGAATATTCTTTTCGTAAAAACCCTACTTGGATCACACCCCACACTAGGGCAAATGAGAATATTTGAAAGACATTGTATATGATTAATGGATAAAGAGGAAGGCTTAGAACAAAAGTCCAATGATTGAGAAGAGAGCTAAAAGAAGACCCACATAGACTGGGGGCATATAAGAAAGTTTTGAGAAGGCTATGAAAAAAAAAAAAAGAATGAAAAAAAAAGGAAGTTGAAAATTGCCTTCACTTTAAATACAAGTCAAAGATAAAAGAAATGGAGAACGCCTATCATGTCTATGCGAAAAAAGCAAAAGAAAATTCTCAATCAAGGAAGGACACAAACAAAAGTCAATACCAGAAAAGACTAAGGTGTAATAATGATTAAGGTTGATTATTCATAAAGGAAAGGGGGATTTGCATTATGACTTATGTTAAGAAAAAGTCTGAACTTCGTGAGGCTAACAAGGTCATATGTTTTTTCTTTACAAGACAATAATAGAAAACAAGTTGATGAATAATTGATGTTGATCCTAGGTCTTTGAAACCCTTAAACACCTTTTGAGCCTTTAAAATTCCTTTCTTTCATAGCCATGAACCAATAGCCTGCATTACCGTGCTTTTAAAAGCCCTTTTAATCAAGCAAGCAATTTGAACCGATAAATGGCGCTCTCAAAACTTTGAAGAGCTTTTCATAAAGGGTGTCGGACTTCATGAATTAAGCTAATTGGTTATTATACATGCTGATAAACAAGATATAAGAAGAGAACAATCTTTCTTGATAAAGCTAAGTTTCGACTTGAGCATTTGTTTTTTGAAATTCAAAAAAAAAAGAAGGTCACCTCATCATAGACCATCAAAAAGATATACCCAAAAATTCGAATCTAAAATGGATACAAAAGAACCATTGAAGAAGAAGAAAGCCATTTTGTGCTTACAACGAGTCAATTTCTGCTTTTCAAATGCCTGACAATCAAAGGACTGTATATTTTGAATAACGTGTGTTGGGTCTCTTATCTGATACAAAAGCTTGATTTTCAAAAGGTCTTTTTCAAAAAAGGACATATATGATTTCATTTCAACAAATAGACTTTTAACAGACATGATCGTTGAAAATATGAGATTGAATTCGCGAAACCAAGAAAGATTATCGAACACAAAAAAGCATCGATTTGAGTCTCTGAAATCCTTGATAGAAATGACACTGAAGTCCTCGACACTCCTTGAAAAGTTGAGCAGCTGGGCGGCCGCGGGCAATATAGTGGACCTTGAAAAGGAAAAACAAACAGTATTCAAATCAGCTATGAAGCAATAAAAGATGATTAAATGATGAATCAGTGGAGCTAGTTGAGGGAGAAGACAATTGATGTTCAAGGAAGAGATAATCAATGAACGCACATTCAGATCATCATTGGGGCTGACTCGATGTCGTTCCAAAATAAGTCCATGCTATAGTGAACCATGTCGGCAATGAGAAACAAGGATGATACTTGAAGGACACGTTCATATCATCATCTTTTGAAACATGCTAGCGAATCGATTGAGGATACATAGATGAATTGTAATTGAATGGCGAAAGATGCACATCACCGAGACTGGACTGTGGACAATTGTTGCACTTGAAGGAACAATCTCATATTTGTCATCCTTTAAAAGCATGGTTATCGAATACGTTATCACGCAACTGCATTGAATGAATGTCAGAAAGGCACCCACCCGAAGACTAACTGTGTGGGACAATTTGTTTTGAAGCCAGATGAGCACTTCAACTGCATGAGTATAGGGATAAAAGCAACATCATTGATGATGCCGAGACATTTCTTTTCACAATCTGATAAATAGAGTTGAAGGGAATCTATTGAGAAGAACACTGAGCATACACCATGCTCTAGCCTTTATACTGCAAGCTGAGATTATGCATGTCTAGACGACTGCATGATTTCCAGAAGGCTGATGATAATCATGTACTTGAAAGAGTATTGTTTCAACTGGAGGCAAGTTCATGATTGATTTTTTGATAATTTTATGGGCGTTAACACAATGCAGTTTATACAATCAAAGAACAATTCTCAGAAGAATCCAGGAGATAAGCTCATTCATGGAATCAAGCTACATCACACACAGAAGCATGGTCATCAAGCTGAGAAAACAATAAGAGCAGTAATCGTTGTGGGAGGCCCAAGATGAGCACTGCACTTACATCTGAGTGGAAAGGCTAGCACTAAGCGATGCCATGAACCATTCATTGATAAAAGAATAAATTGAATAACAAACAAAGGTGTGTGTGATGATGGACATCGAAGAAGGGGGGACCTATATTTCAAAATTCAGGGTAAGGATGCATGCATCATCTAACATCGAAGCACTGCATATATTTTTTTGATTCATTGCAAAAAAATCCTCAATGTAGTCCAGCAAGATTAGGGATAAAAAAAGAATGTTGATTGAAGAACAACAAAGAATCAAGGTTTTGACCATGGAACGGAGCTGAGAAAGATTGAGATAAACCCTAACATTAGGGAAATCTCAAAGAACATAAAGAAGATATCAGAGATGAAGAAGAGTCTTGCGAATTCAAACCCTATCATCTTGAAGAAGGAACATATTTTTGGTTAAAAAAGATTGCCAGAAGGGAATCTCAGGTTAAACCACAACATGGAAGATCTTTAGCTTTGGTTGAAGGGAGTCGCCCAGATGGACTCCAGGTTGACCGAGTCTACACACAGACCTTGGTTTGTGGTTAAAGGGGATCGACGAAGGGATCTCAGTTTAACCTAACTACAAAAGATTTTGGGGGATCTCAGTTCAGTCTAACCATACAGACCTTGGTTATGGTTAAAGGGGATCGACGAAGGGTCTCAGTTTTAACCTAACTGCAAAGATTTTTGGTTCTGGTTGAAGGGATTGGCAAAGGATCTTAATTTAGTCTAACCACACAGACCTTGGTTATGGTTAAAGGGGATCGGTGAAGGGATCTCAGTTCAGTCTAACCACACAGACCTTGGTTATGGTTAAAGGGGATCGGCGAAGGGATCTCAGTTTAACCTAACTGGAAAGGATTTTGGTTCTGGTTGAAGGGGATCGGCGAAGGGATCTCAGTTTAGTCTAACCACACAGACCTTGGTTATGGTTAAAGGGGATCGGCGAAGGGATCTCAGTTTAACCTAACTGCAAAGGATTTTGGTTCTGGTTGAAGGGGATCGGCGAAGGGATCTCAGTTTAACCTAACTGCAAAGGATTTTGGTTCTGGTGAAGGGGATCGGCGAAGGATCTCAGTTTAACCTAACTGCAAAGGATTTTGGTTCTGGTTGAAGGGGATCGGCGAAGGGATCTCAGTTTAACCTAACTGCAAAGGATTTTAGTTCTGGTTGAAGGGGATCGGCGAAGGGATCTCAGTTTAACCTAATTGCAAAGGATTTTGGTTCTGGTTGAAGGGGATCGGCAAAGGGATCTCAGTTCAGTCTAACCACACAAGAGACTTTGGTTATGGTTAAAGGGGATCGGCGAAGTGATCTCAGTTTAACCTAACTGGAAAGGATTTTGGTTTTGGTTGAAGGGGATCAGTGAAGGGGTCTCAGTTCAGCCTAACCACACACATGATTTTGGTTCTGGTTAAAGGGGATCGGCGAAGGGATCTCAGTTTTCTTTACCACGCAGAATTTAGCTTTGGTTAAAGGGAATCACTAGATGGGATTTCAGGTTGACCAAGCTACACACTGATTTTTGTTCTTGTTAGATCGTCAAATGGGATCTCAGGTAAACCCAATAAAAAGGGCAGGTCGCCCGTTAAAATAGACCAGTGTGAGTGTGTGGGCAGGTCGCCCGTGAAAACAGACCAGTGTGGGAGTGTGGGCCGGTCGCCCCTGAAAATAGACTAGAGTGAGTATGTGTGGGCAGGTCGCCCGTGAAAACAGATCAGTGTGAGAGTGTGGGCAGGTCACCCCTGAAAATAGACCATAGTGAGTATATATGGGCAGGTCGCCCGTGAAAACAGACCAGTGTGAGAGTGTGGGCAGGTCGCCCCTGAAAATAGACCAGAGTGAGTATGTGTGGGCAGGTCGCCCGTGAAAACAGACCAGTGTGAGTGTATGGGCAGGTCGCCCCTGAAAATAGACCAGAGTGAGTATGTGTGGGCAGGTCGCCCGTGAAAATAGACCAGTGTGAGTTTGTGGGCAGGTCTCCCCTGAAAATAGACCAGAGTGAGTATGGGTGGGCAGGTCGCCCATGAAAATAGACTAGTGTGAGTGTGTGGGCCGGTCGCCCTTGAAAATAGACCACTTTGAGTATGTGTGGGCAGGTCGCCCCTAAAAATAGACCAGTGTGAGTGTGTGGGCAGGTCGCCCCTGAAAATACACCACTTTGAGTATGTGTGGGCAGGTCGCCCCTGAAAATAGACCAGTGTGAGTGTGTGGGCCGGTCGCCCCTGAAAATACACCACTTTGAGTATGTGTGGGCAAGTCGCCCTTGAAAATAGACCAGTGTGAGTGTGTGGGCAAGTCGCCCAAGATAATGAAATCATTTTCCTTTTGTTTTCTTTACAAAGCTTACTATGCAAAATTTTGAGGAGTTTTGCTTCGTAAGCATTGTAAAGAGAGGGCAACTGTTGTTACACAATTTTTGACCCACTTTTTTGATAAAATTTTCGGAAAATTCAAAAATAGCGAAAAACAATGAAAAATCCAAAAAATATATTTTTAATATATTTTGCATCGCTTTTAGCATTTTCAACGTTGTCTAAAAAAGAATTTTAATTTTCAAAGATTTTTCGAACGCGTTCGACTTTTCACGCGTCATTTAAAATCATTGATTTTCCTCTTTGAATCGACGTTGATATTGCTCGTTTTCAAAAAATACAAGAAAAATCAAAATTTACAAAAAACAATAGTTGAGGGACCAAATTGAAAAACCTAGCAACATTTTTCCTATAAATAGTGGTCTTCTCAACACATAGATGGGGTCATTTTGTAATTTTAGGGAGAGGGAACCAAAAACACAAAAAAAGAAACCCTAACATTTTTCTTCTCCAACCACAGCCGACAACCCCCCCCCCGAGAGAACCCCTCTGATTTTTTTTCCCTTTCTCCCAGCCTCCCTTTCCCCTTCATCATCCATCTTCTCTCTCGGTTTTTTTTTTTTTCCTCAACCCTTCCACAGCTGGTGACATAGAAACAACAACAGAACCGGCCTCCACCAAGCCACAGCCACAGCCACCCCATTTCCACCGATCTTCCCTCAACAGCGGCGCTCGTCTCCACCGCGGCTTCAGCGGCCACGAACGACCATCGCCAGCTGAAGAAGAAAGAAGGGTCGGCGATCCACCCGATCCAGCGGGTAACCGACCGCACGAGTCGCCCGACGAGCCACTCAACACTCCACAGCAGATCTGTTACCCGAGGAAGGAGAGAGAAGCAGATCTAAACAGATCTAAGAAGAAGAGGAAAGATGAAAAAAAGGGGGCAGATCTGCAGATCTAACAGAGGAGGCAGAGGAGCAAAAATCTGAGAACTAAGAAAGAAATTGAAACCGATTGTGTTGTGCGTGTATTTTTGGTTTGCAGGTGATGTTGTTCCTCACCGCCGACGAGGAAGGGAAGAAGGGAGGAAGCCGCTCCAGATCCTCCCACTGTCTGGAATTTCTTGCAGCAGCGTGTGAACGCACACGCCGCCAGTGCCGGGGGCGCGTGGGGAGACGCGCCACCACTGTTCCTGCCGGTGGCAGAAGGGCAATGCTGTAATTTCTGGAGTTTAGGGACTATTTTGTAATTTTGTAAATTATGTAATGTGATTTTTGTTTAGTTTGAATTGTTTTTATAATTTGTAATGTGATGTACAAAAAGAACAAAAACATGTTGTATTTTCCATAGAAACGTAGAACATGTATCTACATATATTTTGGGAATTAATAATTTATTTATCAAAGCCTTAGAATTGAGCTAAAATTTTATTTTTAAATTCATATCAAGTCCATAAAGCTGAAAAGTGAATGTGTGGTGTGTATTTTGTTATGAATGTTTTTCTTTTATGATAAAATTGCAAGAATAAAGAAGAATTTAATATTCTGATTTGTTCACGGATAAAGAATTATGAACTTTCATGTAAGTTGTATTTTCTAAAATTCGATGAATGAACCGAATTTTAAAACTTCTTTAACACATCAAGTGTACGAAGCAGCTTACCTCCGGTAAGGTGCGTTAAGGGTGCTAATACCTTCTCTAACCACAACCAGTTCCTTACCCGTGAATCTCTGATGAGACCAGTACACCCGGGTTTCCTAGTAGCCTTCAATGAAATACTAGGTGGCGACTCCAACGAATTAAATCAAAGCCAAACAAAGAACGAGAAACAAAAAAGTCACTGAGCTCGATGCCGTGCGGATTTTCCGACGTGCGACATACATATAATTTAAAACACAATGCATCTTTAACTCATGTAACGAGCTTTCATCTAATGACTCCCATACCAGTTGGTCTTAGGCATTAGGTGTTGTGACACCCCTACGAGCTTAGTAACTCGGGTTGCAGATACTGATATGTAGATAGTACAATGTTTGATTCCCTTAAACTTTTCTCCTCAACCCATGAACAAGCGTTGGGTCAATAGCTCCCAAGTCAGTTGACTTTAAGGTATTAAGTGTTAAAACACCCATTCGGGTATTAAGTTTTTAAACCAAACTTATCTACGTTTTTATTATTATTATTATTATTATTTTGTCTTTTGTTTTTGTTTTTGTTTTTTTTGCAAAATTATATACTATCCCTTTTTCCTTAGTTATTACCTTTAACAAAAAAAACATAAATAATGTAATAATCCAATGTGGAACCCACAATCATATGTTAAAGTGTGTGTATGAAAATGAAGATTTAAGAATACTTGTTAAATGAGCATATGAGCAGAATCAAGTGATAACAATACGAGAGTTTGTAAACCTGAATATTTCAAGAAGTATTCTGATAGACCTTGTTAAGAATGTTTGCTAAGATGCATCTTAAGAGTCATTTTAACAAAAGAACTCTTTTTACTCTGCCATCCTAGTAACAACAATTTTTCAAATAGTTTATGAAATAGAAAACACAGTTATTTTTTTTAAAAAAATATCAACTACTACCCTTTCCCCCCAACCAAAATGAGACATTGTCCTCAATGTCTTAAGGTAGAAAGATAGAGTATAGAAGACATCACCTGAAATAGTGAACACTGACAAACTTGAAACACACTTAAAAAAATATAAGAAACAACAAAACACAATAATAAAACCAAAAGACACAAAGTTTTAACAAACGAAGGCTCTAATCCAATCTAAGCTTTTTACGGTTTTCCTTAGTTGAACAATTTATGCGACTTATGGAGGGATCAATTACAAGGATGAAATATTGTAGTTGGTCAATCAATTGTTCAGCAGTAGCAGCAAAGATTATGATTTGTCATGCTGAAGATGTTAAAAATTCATGTTCCACAACATGATCAAGAAAAGACAACAACTTATCATAAAAACCATTAACATTTAACAGACCTATGGGTTTATGGTGAATGTGCAATTGAGCCCAAGAGCAAATATGAAAGATCTCTTCCAATGTGCTCAAAGCACCTAGTAAGGCAATGAAGGCATCAACATGTTTAAACATTGTATTCATTCGATCAGACATTGTGGAGACCTGTAATTCCTTTCCAATTGTTTTTCCAATGACGTCCCCTTGTGCTAAAGCTTTGGGGACAACCCCTAAATCTTGACTACTTTCTAAAAATACAGCTAATGACACTCGCCCCATTAACCCAAGGTTGCCTCCCCTATACACTAAATGAATCTTTCTCTTAGCTAGTATCTGACCAAGATGATTTGTTGATTCTAAAAACTCTATTTCTTTCCCAGGACTGGATCCACCGAAAACACAAATATTTTTTATGTGATGACTTAAGGAACTTGCAATTTTTACACACTTCTATATCTATTGAATGTATAGGTTGAGTAGAAATGAAATGAAGGAAGAGAAGATTTTATAGATGAGAAATTGAAAAGACAATCATACCACCTACATGTAGACCAGCTGAAGTCTCTCTCTCTCTCTCTCTCTTTATTTATTTATTTATTTACTTATTTTGAAAAAGCATGTATATACAAGTAGTTGTGATTATAGCTCACATCTTCCCTTGGTTTTACATCCAAGAACGACTTAAACGCCCTCTATGGGTCGAGGATAGGCTTCCCATCCAGTTTCCTTAAAAACTGGCAAACATGGTCTTTTTTAGTCAAATTTCAAAAACTATGTCTAGCATGTTCTTTATGGAATTGTGGCCATGAATCATGAATTGCACGATACACATCTCCATTAGGGTGCGTCTCAAGAGTCAATAGAAGATTATCTAAAGACCCCTTACTCAGGCCATCCTTAATGAATTGTATTTTATCTTCATGGTTTACAAATACCATTCCTAAAGAACAACATGTTGCATTACAAGTCCATCTGGCACACATTTGTGATAGACTTTCAGTCGTTTTGTACGACGTTTCTTTGCAAAAGTGCTTTTACATGTTCCAAGCATATATGAAATGAAAGAATTGGAGAACTCACCTGATAATCGGACATTTGCTTCAATCAGCCAGTGAATATCTTCAGGAATTCCATAATTCATTAACAACCTCAATCTTGCACATCTAGCACGATAAATTTTTGTAATCGCATTCTGAGGCAAAAGAGGAAAATACTTTTTCAATTTTTCAAGAGTGGTGTCCATTTTCAAATAAGAATTGGAGGAGAGATTTAAAGAAAGGAGAGAGAGCAAAGAATTGCACAAATATATACACAGATATCAGTTATCATGCGAAATTGAAAGAATCAACTTAAGAGTCATGGAGTACTGTTATCTGTCATTTGACCAGGGTGAGAGAGACCAGCAAAACAAGAGTCACACCAAAAAGAAACATAAAAACAATGTGAGAAAAAGAATCATTATGTATATACAAGATCACCAAATTCAATAGAGCCATGTTCAACTGAAAAATTGCCAAAGTAAACTTTCAAATGATGTCCATTTACCTTGAAAACATTGCCATTATGAATCCTTAGTTTCACAATAAAAAGACCGCTCCATCTTGATCTTAGTTTTCCAGGAAATAAATGGAGTCGAGAATTATAAAGCAAGACTTTTTTACCAACATTAAATGTTTTTCTTAGTATTTTCTTGTTATGAAACTCTTTGATTCTTGCTTTATGAATCCTTGAATTTTTATATGTATCATTTCTTATTTCCTCAAGCTCATTTATTTGTAATTTTCACATCTGACTAGCATTATCAAGGTTTGAATTGAAAGCTTTAATAGCCCAATAAACTTTATGTTCAAGTTCTACAAGCAAGCAACAAGGTTTTCCATAGACTAGTTTATAAGGTGACATACCTAATGATGTTTTATAAGCAGTTTGATAAGCCTAAAGTGCATCATTAAGTCTTAAAGACCAATCTTTCTGATTAGGGTTCACTGTTTTCTCCAAGATCTGTTTGATCTCCCTATTAGCAAGTTCTACCTGTCCACTTGTCTAAGGGTGATAAGGGGTGGCAACTTTGTGTGTGATTTCATATTTTTTCATTAAAAACTCAAATGGCTTGTTTCAGAAATGTGTTCCACCATCACTTATCATGGCTCGAGGGATTCTAAATCAACTTAAAATATTTTCTTTTAAAAACTTTATCACTGTATTGTTATCACTGTTTCGACTTGGAATTGCCTCTATCCATTTTGAAACATAATCTATTGTGATTAATATTTACAAGAAACCAAATGATGGAGGAAATGGACTCATGAAATCTATACCCCAACAGTCAAAGATTTCAATGACAAGAATAGGATTTAAAGGCATCATGTGACGTTTTGAAATAGATTCCAACTTTTGACAATTTTCACAAGTCTTGTAGAATGCATATGAGTCCTTGAACATAGTAGGCCAGTAAAATCCACTTTGTAAGATTTTTGCAGTTGTCTTTCTTAATGAGAAATGACCCCCATATACTTCAGAATGATAAAATTTAATGACACTACTTACCTCATTGTCAGGAATGCATCTTCAATATATTTGATCAAGACAATATTTGAATAAATAAGGGTCATCCCAATAAAAGTTCTTCACTTTGTTTAAGAACTTTCTTTTATCTTGGGTACTCCAATGAGCTGGCAATTGTCTTGAAACAAGAGAATTAACAATATTAGCAAACCAAGGCATTATAGAGACAGAAAATAAAGATTCATCAGGAAAGTAGTCATCGATTGGTGTGATGTCAAATCTTGAATCGGTTGTCAATCTTGACAATTGATCTGCGACAACATTTTTAGTGCCTTTCTTGTCTTTGATTATGATATCAAACTCTTGAAGTAACAAAATCCATCGCACCAATCTAGCCTTAAAATCTTTCTTAGAGAGAAGATATTTCAATACTGTATGATCACTAAAAACAACAACAGGTGAGCCAACAAGATAAGATCTAAACTTGTCACATGCAAATACTACAGCAAGTAATTCTTTTCCAGTGGTAGTGTAATTCATTTGAGCACTATTTAAAGTTTTACTTGCATGGTAAATCACATAAGGTTTCTTATCTTTTCTTTGTCCCAAGATAGCACCCACGGCATAATCACTAGCGTCACACATTATTTCAAAATGTAATGACCAATCAGGAGGTTGAATGACAGGAGCAGAAGTAAGCAAGCTTTTAAGTTTAACAAAGGCTTTTTCACATTGTTATGTCCATTCATAAACATTTTTCTCTGTTAGAAGGTTATATAATGGTTTAGATATTACACTAAAATCTTTGATGAACCTTCTGTAAAAACCAACATGTCCTAAGAATGATCTAACATCTTTAACAGATTTTGGTGTTGCCAAGTTAGCAATTAACTCGATTTTAGATTTATCAACCTCAATTCCTTTCGATGAAACAATGTGACCAAGTACGATGCCGTTTGCTATCATAAAGTGACATTTTTCCCAATTCAGTACAAGATTCTTCTCTTCACACCTGTTCAAAACCTTTTCCAATTTAGTTAAACAATCATCAAATGAATCACCAAAAACAGAAAAATCATCCATAAAAATCTCAAGGAAACATTCAACCATATCACTGAATATGTTAAGCATGCATCTTTAAAATGTGGTTAGTGCATTACATAATCCAAAAGGCATTATTGATATGCAAAAGTACTAAATGGACATGTGAAAGTAGTCTTCTGTTGATCTTCCAATGTAATTTCAATTTGGTTGTAACCTGAATAGCCATCTAGGAAACAATAAAATTCATGACCTGCAACTCTTTCTAGGATTTGATCCATGAAAGGTAAAGGAAAATGATCTTTTCTAGTCATTGAATTAAGTTTCCTATAGTCAATGCATATGCGCCAACCAGTAATAGTCCGAGTTGGAATTAACTCATTTTTCTCATTTGTTATCATAATGACTCCAGACTTTTTGGGTACAATATGGGTAGGACTTACCCACTTGCTGTCAGAAATAGGATAAATGATTCCATTATCTAGAAGCTTCATGACTTTATTTTTCACTACTTCTTTCATATTAAGATTAAGCCTTCATTGCATTTCTGTAGAGGGTTTAGCATTTTCCTTCAAATAAATCATGTGTGTGCACATCAAATGGCTAATTCCTTTTATGTCAGCTATAGTCCATCCTAATGCATTTTTGTGCATTTTCAGAGTCTGTAATAGCTTACCTTCTTGATGTGCATTAAGTTTGGAAGAGATTATTTCTGGAAATGTTTCATTTTCTCCCAAAAATAAGTATTTAAGATTGAATGATAACGATTTCAGATCAGGTTTTGATGGTTGAACACTTGAAGGTATGGACTCAATTGATCGTGGTGATAATTATTCACTTTGTAGTCTCCAATTCTTTAACTTTGATTCTTCTTGAAAATAGACCATTTGCAAATCGTCAGGTTCATCAATCTCAGTTTTATTGAAAGTGGTTTGAAATTGATCATGAACTAATTTTTCAATAAAGTCCACTTCCTGTAAATCATTATCATCTCCAGGTTGCTTGCAAATGTTGAAAATATCCATCTCCAATGTCATGTTTCCAAATGATAGCTTCATCAGTCCATTCCCACAATTAATCAATGCATTAAAAGTTGCAAGAAATGGACGTCCTAAAATAACAGGAATTGAATTACATGCTTCAACAGGTTGTGTATCCAAGACAACAAAATCTACAGGGTAAATGAATTTATCAACTTGTACTAACACATCCTCAACTATTCCTCTAGGCACTTTTATAGATCTATCAATAAGTAAAAGAGTTATAGAAGTTGGTTTTAACTCATCTAAATTGAGACTTTCAAACACCGAATATGGAAGTAAATTCACACTAGCTCCAGGATCAAGTAAAGCTCTTTTAATTTTATGTTCTCCAATAAAGCAAGAAATTGTAGGACAACCAGGGTCTTTATATTTCAAAGCATTATTGTTCTGAAGAATAACACTTACTTGCATTTGTATTGTATTGCCCCTTTGGATTTTGTTGTGTTTGAGATGGAAACTTACCTTTCTCTTAAAAACTAAGAGCAGATGTTAATTTTGCAATGGTATCTTTAAAATCTGTCATGCCTTAAGCAAGTTGAGTTTTGATATCCTTTTGTTTTTCAATAAATGAATGCAAGGTTTCCTCAAGTTTCTTCTAAGAGGTGGAGCATAAAGAGGTGCATATCCATGAGAATTTTGAAAATTATGGTGTGCTTGAAACGGTGGCTGTGAAGTTTATGTATTATTATTATCACTCTTCCAACTTAAATTTGGGTGGTTTCTCCAACTAGGGTTGTATGTTTGTGAGTATAGGTTATGATTGGGCCTTTGGAAACTATTTAAAGCATGGGCTTGTTCATGGAGACATTCCTTGAAAGAAAGCAAAGTTGGACAATCATTGGTTGCATGTTCATATGTTTCACAAATTTAACACACAATGTCTTGAACAGATTTTAATTGACTATTTTTCAATTCTAGTGCATCGACTTTTCTAGCTAAAGATGCAAACTTTGCTTGGAGGTCGTGATCTTCTCTAAGGTTATACATATCTCAACTAGATGTATGAGGTTGGATTTTACTTAATGCCTCATAAGTGCCTGTAGTGTCCTAATTTTGCATATTTTTAGCTAGCAAGTCTAGGTACTCCATTGCTTCATTAAGGTCTTTAACTTCAAAAGTTCCATTGCACATCAATTCAACCATTTGCCTATCTTTAGGTGTTAACCCTTCATAAAATTGTGAAACCAATCTCCATGTTTCAAAACCATGATGAGGGTAAGTATTAAGCAAGTATCGATACCTATCCCAACATTGGTAAAATGTTTCACTTGATTTTTTAGTGAAAGTGGTGATTTGTCTTTTGAAAGGGTTGGTTATGTGAGATGGAAAAAACTTCTTTAAAAATTATTGTTGCATTTCATCCCTAGCATGAATGGATCCTGACCTAAGATTTCGTAGCCATGTTTTAGCTTTATCTTTTAATGAAAAAGGAAAAAGCTTTAATCTAATGGTATTCATGTTATAATTTAAGTCATTATAGGTGTTACAAACTTCTTCAAATTCTCTCAAATGCAAGTATGGATTTTCTGGATCTAAGCCATGAAAAGAAGGTAAAAGTTGAATAATGTCTGGCTTAAAATTAAAATGAGATGCATCAAGAGGGAAAACTATGTATGAGGGTGCACTTGTTCTTGTGGGATTCATATGGTCTCTAAGTGTTCTAACATGGTTATTCTCATTATTCTTATTATGAAGTGACTAGTTATGTTCTTCGACCATATTTTCTGAAAATGATTAGGATACCCTCTAAAGTCTACTACTTAATGTACGTGACCAAACACTCATGCACGTGTAGAAAGAGAATAAAGTAAAAAGAAAACAAAACAAAAGAAACAAAGTTAGATACAAGAAAAGTGAAAAAAGAAAATAAAATAAATACTATAATTTGTAAAAAAATTTACCTCCCCGGCAACGACGCCAAAAACTTGACACGACCAAAAGATTGATGTCTTCTCCTAAGTGCAGGAGTGTTGAAGTAATAAATAACCCAGCAAGACCGAAGTCGAATCACAGGGAGGTTAATTGTATAAATTTTAGACAACAATAATACAACAACAACAATAATAATAAAGAAGTTGAGGAGAACTTTGAGATGGAAGATTAATGTAATGATTAAACAATGATAAAAACAAATGTCAAGGCTAGAGGATCCACTAATGGTATTTCAAATAAGTATAGTATAAACTTTTATTATTCAACTGGAAACCACACACAAAGGAGGTTCCAATCTGATGATTTGTCATTAATAGCTCATTATAAATTGTTAACATGATCATATTAATTATCTTATTCAAGTAACACCAAACTTTTAAATATTATTAGGAATTCATGATGTTAACTTATGTTAACAACAAAATCAAGTTCTTTTCATAGCACAGGTGTAGGTAATACCATACGGTTGGGCTATGAGAATGCCAACCATTTGTTGTACCAAGTGTTATACAACACAAATCTAGATTAGCCATTTAACAAGCAAGGTATTAAGAATTACTAAGATAAAAAGATAAGACATGTTAATATTAAACATTAAGGTCCATATTGAGTTTACACTATACTTATTCTTACACCATTAGTGTAACCTTTTCACCTTGACATAATAAACTTAGCTAAATATAATGAAGAAGAGAAACATAAATAAATAAAATAAGAACCTAAATAAGATACAAGTTAACTAAGTAAAGGAAAGGAAATGAAAAGCATAAACAAGATATTAATGAAAGCAATACTTAAGAATTACAAAAAAATATAAAAAGAGAAAGCAAGAGCAAGTTCTTGATCTAAACAACCCAGCCCCTAAATGCATGGCAAATGCCTCCTTTTATAGGCCAAAATTTGAAACTATTGATTTGATGACTAATTGTTTAGTGGGTGGCCAACTATTGACTTAGTGAAAATCTTTATCTTCTTGTATGAATAACATATTATTGCTAACATTAGAGCTGGAACCACCTATACTCATGAAAGTTATAGGAAATTATCTTATCTTTCCAGGAAAAAAAATTGAGGTCATTTGGACTTCTAGAACTTAAGATATGGGTTGAACACTGAATAGTGTCTGGGCTGCAGGACAGATTCGGATTTCTCCGTTGTTGCTATAATTTGGACTTGAAAACGGCCTTTTTAAATCTTGGACTCCACATGAAAGTTGTGGGCCTATGTCTTACTAAATCTGTCCAAAAAATTAAGGTCATTTGGACATCTAGAACTTGATATATGACCCAATTACCAAATAGTATTCTAGTTTGGACTTCACCAACATCTCTTTTCTAAGTTTGGCTCTCTCTTTGTCATTTCAATTTCAATACTTAAACTTATCAATCAATCCTTTTATTTAAGTGATAGACCTACATTTAAGATGAACATTTACCATAAATTAAAGGTATCTTATATTATTAGGTATGTTATTATAAAACATGCTTTAGTTAAGGAGTTATTGATACTTCAAGTGCAAAATGATGATATAAAACCCTGATAAAAATGCACTTTTAAGTACTAATCAGGGGCCCAGTAGGTAATGGTCGGCATGTGTACCAATCATTATCAGTCTAAGCACTCAAGGAAGAGTTGGGGTTTACACAAACTTAAACCTTAACTAAAAGTCGTAAGGTAAGCTTATAGTCCCCCACTTAACCTGAAGCTTGTGTGTACTTTTAAAAATTAAAACATGTGATGCATGAGAGAACTTTATACAATGCATGAATAAAATAAAATAAATCAGACAAAACATGAAAAACTTTAACACATCAAAACACAAAGCTTAGTCCGATAATGTTGAAAACAATACATGTCCCTAGTGGAGTCGTCATTCTGTCGCACGTCCCCCGCATGGCGTCTACTTGGCAATTTTTCACTCGTTTTACTTGATTAGTTCTTTGGGAGTCGCCACCTAGTATTTGGTTGAAGGCTACTAGGAAACCTGGATATACTGGTCTTGTTAGAGATTCGAGGGCAGGGAATTGGTTGTGGCTATGGAAGGTATTAGCACCCCTAGCGCACTCTACCTGAGGTAAGCCGCTTCATGATTTGATGTGATTTGAAAAATTAACATATTAACCAAATTCTTAAGGCTTTAATAAATCAGTTATTAAATCCTAAAATAGATGTAGAAACATGTTCTTACATTTTCACGGGAAATATAACATGATTTTATTTATCCTTAAAATACTTGACTATATGCAAATTAAAACATTAAATTCTATTTTTGCCTTTTTTTTATTTTATAATTCAATAAGATACATATATAAATAAATAAATAAAAACAAACACACACATACATATCACTTTTTACTATGTTTTTCTGTTACAATGTTTACAACATAACATAAACTAAAAAACATTTAACAGAAATTTAAATACATATTCAAACATGTAAAAATTACAAAAACAAGTCCCTAAAAAGTCCAGGAACTACAGAGGAGACCCCCAGGAACTGTGGAGCAGTGGCGACGCATCTCCCCGCGCATAGCCGTTACTGGTGGCGCGTGGGTTCACGCACCACCGCATGGAAAACATCGAAGGTGGCGGCTGCTTGAGAGATCATTTTTTAGGTTTAGGTTTTTCTTCTTTTTTTTTGTGGTTCCCTCAATTTTTTGAAATCTTTCTACTCTCTCCCTGCAAAAATTCTCCCCCCGTCGGTAAAATTTTCTCCCTTTTTTTTCACTGTAGCATGGTATTTATAGGAGAAGTGTGGCTTGGCCAAAATCACATTGGTCCCTCAACTCTTTATTTTTTTTTTTTTGTTAATTTTGATTTTCTCTTATTTTTTGTATTTTTAAAAGCGGGCAATATCAACGTCGACTCAACAAGAAAAATCAGTGATCGTAAAATTTACTCGTTAAAAGTTGAACACTTTCAAAATACCTTTGAAAATTTAAATTTTTTGAGATGGCATTGAAAATGCTAAAAACAATGCAAATATATCAAAAATATATTTTGGGGGGGGGTTTCATTGTTTTTTTGCTATTTTTTATTTTTTCTAAAACTTTATCAAAAATATGGGTCAAAAATTGGGTAACAACAATGCTCATAGAAAGGGCAACAATCATCTTAAGGGCTTGGGATATGTCTCTTAATTAGGAAGGCTCTTGTGCAAAGGCCTTCATTTAAGGCCAACCACAAAGTCATTTCTATTTTTGGAGGGCAAATAGATTTCCAAGCATCTATAACATAAGTTTTAGTTCCAGCAAACCCGATCCTTTCAAGGGCAAGCATACAAGAGTTTATAGTATAGCCACCTTCCTTCTCCCATTCCCAAACAAACTTGTCAATTCTTTCGATCGATGAATAACTACAAGATTAAGATAAGACATTAACCTTTGAAACATCATATTCTCTCTAGTTCTAAGGGATCTTATCCATTTCAGATTCCAATACTAAGTATCCTCTATCCAGTATCCCATCCGACTAACAATCCCTACTTTGGAGGAGGACAGGCGGAAGAGAGCAAGATAAGAGTTAGCTAAGCAGAAGCCAGTCAACCAAGTATCTAACCAAAAAGTTTGCATGGTTACCATTACCCATTTTAAGTTTACAGCTATCACGAATAAGAGTGCTATCATGATCCTTAGTAGCAATGGTAGAGCACATACCTTGTCAAATCCCTTAGAGTTGTTTTCTGAATTGGGGCACCTCATTGATGAACTTTGGTCTTTCTTTTTTTTAATGAAGTTTACCCAACTAGCTTTGTCATTGCCTCTCAATTTTCAAATCCACTTGAAGAGGAGAACTTTATTTTTTACCAATATAGTCCCAACACTAAGACCTCCCCTATCTTTTTTCTTTCACCAGTGTTTCCCAAGCTAATCTATGAATTTTCTTATTATTAATACTCCCACCCCACAAAAATCGAGACTGCTTAGTTGTGATCTTTCGGGCCACTATCTTTGGGATGCAAAAGATGAACATGTAACATAGAGGTACGATAGAGATTACATTTTCGATCAGAATTGCTCTCCCCACCATTAATAATAGCCTCCCCTTCCATAGAGGTACGAGAATCACCAAGTCTTCACTGTGTCACGAATCTTGCATTAGGTTTACACATTAATTTGGAGCCGCTTCGTAGCACCCAAAGATCTCGAGAACTTTGCTTGGTTGTGGACTCGCATAATTTGTTTTCAAGGTACCATCCTTGTTACTGAGGTTTTGGAACACCTTCTCCTTGCTGCTAATTAAGGTGTAAAACTCATGAACCTCGTCTTGACATAGCCCATAATGGCATGTCCTTATTTTGTCTTGAATATCCATAATATTCAGTTGTTTATGCGTGAACACTTCCATTGTTTATCTTCATTAATGATTGTTTTGTGTGAATCTATCCTTTTAAAGATGAAGAAAGGATATTGGCAGTAATATGCAACTTTGTTTTTTTTTTTTTTTCCATGACACGTCTTCGATATGTTATATGGTTATGGATCTGTTTGTAATATTGCTTGGTTTTCTCATGTGCACTATGTATGAATTTATACTTGTATATCCTCTGTTGAAAATGGATTAATGATAGATCTTTTTTTTTTTTGGTAAATCTCATGAAGGGGTTAGATTCTGTTTCAAAACTTGGTTGCAAATCTTGGGATCTTTTTGATTTATGTTCTTACTTACCCTTTTCATTGGTTTTTTTTCTTCTTCTAACATCTGTTAGTTATGAAACTGATAAAAAAAAAAAACATGAATATGTCTTAATCTTTGTTTTGCTTGAAACTGCATGCTTCTGGGTTTGAAAAGTTGAAGGGGCTATAAGTTCTGGTTGAGATCTGTGTGCATATCTCCTCGTCATTGTTGTGGTTTACGTTTTCAATGTTTGTAGACACGAACTCAGTTTTGCTTGATGGGCTGATAACTCATGTTCGAGTATGAGTTGGATTAATTATCTTGGCAAGAGGCTAGGCTACAATATATAGATGAATTACTTGGGTTTGGACTTATGTATATGAACGTCTTGCGTAAAAGATTACATTTTATTTTTTTTGTAGCCAATTACCATATTTGCAAATAATACATGAAGCCTGGTTCACGTTGCTGGGATAAAAACGTTTTTAAAGGCTTGAAATTATATTTGACAAGAACTCAAATTTATCAAAAAAATATATATGTGTGTGGTGTTTTGAATTTTTAATGTGTATTTGACAAATATACTTTAAAATAAATTTGAAGTCTATGGTTTTTTTAGGTAAGAGTATGTTTGAAAAAACACTTCCTAACCTATTTTTCAAAGCCTTTATTTTTCTTTATCTTTTTGTGTTTTAACAAACACAGCTTAGTTTAATTCTAATTATTTTTAAAAAATTTTTGAGAATTATTTTTGCAATTAATTTTGGAGTTTCCGTATCATTTTATTTAATATTTAAGATTATAAATTTTATATATATAATATTTTTTTAATATTAAAGAAATTATTTTTATAATTTTATTTGGTATAACATGGAGTCTTCCATCTCTTAGTGTAGACGGTCAAAAAATTTGAAAATATAGTCCCTCCAAGTTGAACCTTAGGATTTTATTTTCCAGTGCTTAAAGAGCCCTCATTTTCAAGCATGCCTAATCATTAATTTATTTGTGGGGTAATACTAAACCTTAATTTTTTAGCATATATGGTAAAGCTACACTTTCCACGTGTACCACGTTAAACACAGATACGCGGGATCAAGTACACTTGGATTTTAGATTTTTTTTTCTATATTTTAAAGATGCGATAGATTCATAAAAATAAAAAATAAAAAAGTAGAGTGATTTTGAGCTGGATTGTTCGGTACGCATTCGAGTCCTTTAACGTACAGTGATAGTATCCTTTGCCGTCGAATTTTTCTTCTCACTTTGTTATTTCTTTGCTCGTTCATCGTGATGCAGCATCATATTGAACCAAGATGTTGGGATATTTGAGGTCTGTATAATAGTTGAAGTGTGGATATATATTTCTTCCTTGACTACTAAGATTTCCGAATTTCACATCAATTCTTGAAAAATAAAGATTAACCCCTCACGCTAGTTTGATATATTTAGAATAATTCAATTAATCCCGAATTTTGAACTTGAAAAGTTAAGTGAAGGGACAGATCCTTTTTAGAGGGTGTTTGTCTATACGATAATAGTTGTGTTTTTGAAAAAACCACCAAAAAATTATGTTTGATTAAAGTATTAATCAATGTTTTTAAAACATGAAATCCATAAAAAAAAAAAAAACATAAAAAAATAATTTCTCATGAACATTTTACACTAATTTTGCCAGCATTGTTTACTTTTTGTTAAGTAAAACAA